>NW_027495391.1:0-277377 GCF_021521415.1 Bidens hawaiensis | reverse complement strand
TTGCAGCCGCAACCGCCACTGCCACCCCCTTTTTCTCACCTGATTCCACCACTGGTCCGCCGACAACCCTTTTGGTACACCAGTCTTTCAAAGACCTCAGGCTCGTATGTTATAGTTCTTACTTTCTCATATGATTCGGTGTTCGTTAATTATTTATATAAACCCTAAATCGATTTCAGTATGTATTTAGGCATGAATTGATTAACAAGCAGCATCTCACCATTGTTTATTCTTCGATTTCATAATTTATGAAATTATGTTCGATATGTGCCTTTTATCTTTATTTTTGTTTTGATATAAACTCTAAATCGTGTTCCTTATTCTTCTTAGGGTCGATTATTTATTTGTTGTTTTACCAAATGTTCTTCAATTTTGTGAATTTCGATGATTATGTTTATTATTATTGCATAGATGTTATATCATTTTGATTAACAGGTGAAAACCGAGGAGCATCGACTAATACAAGAACAGCTCAACCAAAAGGTACAATCTTAAACGTCCATTGCAGATTTCTGTTGCCTTTTGATATTCTTTGTTTTCTGATGTATCAATATTTTTGATTTTTGCAAGATAATTGAATGTGAAGGACTAAAAGAAACCATTGCATCCTTAAAACAACTTCTTTCAGATGCAAATTGTGAACCTCAAACCGAGGAAGAGTTTGCAAAGCCCGAAGAAACAAAGGAACTTTAGCCTCAGCAAGCTCAGGTTTGTTAATCTTTTCATATGTCAGCACTTCTTTTAGAGGTTCCATCTTCTTTAAATTTTTAAAATTAGTTAATATATATAAAAGGATTATTAAAGTCATATATTATAATTAATAAACTACAAAAAATGAAAAACAAACTCAAATCTTTCTTCTTCTCGATCCAGCACTAGAAGATTCATTACGTCTTATCATCATAATCCATGCCTCGCCGATTGCTACAGCGACTAAGGTATAGTTCTTAATTGCTCCGGCGTGTCCTCAAATAATCCATGCCTCGCCGATTACTGTGTTAAGATATATAATTAAGTTGAAACGGACACAGATTTATACTTTTACCTAATAAGGTCTTAAAGAGTACTAAATATGTCTATGTGTACCACTCTTTCAGTGGTTTGATGATGTAAACTCGCCTGACGTATCTGGTGTCTGTGGACAAGTTCTTACTTCATTATCAGAGATGCATGGGTGTGAAGTAAGTCTATATATCTACTTAAATGTTACTTCTTCTAGCTTGCAATAATTTGCTTTCTCTGTGGTCCAAGATAGTAGAGATTACTATACCAGAGCTTCAAAAGATGCGCATAGCACATATCGTTTCATATCGTAGTGAAGCCCTGTGCTCATTAATGCCTCGATTCCTAGAAAGGTATGTGTGTTTTGTTATGTATAATTACAAACATGTTAATCACAACTTTATTGTAATTGTTTTGAGTTTAATGAGAAATATAATTTTTAATGTTACTATAGTAGTCTTAATTTACAAGTAAAACGATTTCAGAATTCTATAAACATTAAAAATGGACTTTTGGTGAATGATAGGTTGTTTGTTTTTCATGCAGGAACTTTCAGAAACTTGCATTGGATAGTCGTATAAATTTGGCAGTTATTCAGTCATTCACATGCTCAGACTATGTTGCTGCCCAACGTCTTAGGTAAAAAAAAAATTCTTTATTATGATTTCTATAGCTAGAGAAATAATTATAATTTAATATGCTACAGACGGAGATTAATGTATTACCACATAGAAATCTTCAAGAAGGTGGACATTATTGTGACCCCTTCAACAGGGTATGATAAGCTCAGCAGCTACTATATGTATGTATGTATGTATGTATGTATGTATGTATGTATGTATGTATGTATGTATGTATGTATGTATATGTTGATTGTTTTCATGATCTAATTGCGTTATTGTCCAGCATGACTGCACCTAAGATTCACCCGAGTGCACTTGCTTGTGGTGATCGGATCTGGAGGTTATAGGTGCATAGTTAACTTAAGAAAAGATGTATCTGTTATTTATACAAACAAAATGGAATGTGAGTCTAATTATTATTATATGTGTGTGTTGTTCAGCTAGCCTAATGAAATATGGATTGACAGCAAATGTTCTTGGATTCTCGGCCATTTCTGTCCCTGTAAGTGTGTATGGAAATGATAAACGTAACTACTCCTCATGTCTTATGTTGTTGTCTGCGTCTGCCTAGGTTGGTTATGATAAGCAGGGACTTCCAATAGGGCTGCAACTAATAGGACGACCTTGGTGTGAAGCAACGATTTTGCGTTTGGCTGCTGTTATAGAGGTAAAAGTTGACCTTTGTACTTTCAACTATATTAAGTAAAATAAATGTGGACTTGTCTAAATTTAAAGATAATCATATTAATTAAAGCTGGAAAATATATAATGTATTTGACCTTAAAAGTCAAAGAGAAGACTAAACACGAAGACCGTTGACTATCTACATTTACGTTTGCAGCAACAATGGAATGAACCTAAGAGGAAGCCTGTAATATATTTTGATGTTACAAATACAGAGGGTAAATGAGAACAAGTTTAAGGCTGTTGATGAGTGCTCAAGGGTTACTTGATTCTAAGCCATGACTTTTGTTAACTTCATGCTTTTTTTGACAATTTGCTTTAATTATGGAATTTTATTTTAAGTATATATTTACAAGTCCAATTTGCTTTAATATATATTATTTTAAGTATATATTATTTAGTTTTTAATATATTGTACTAGCTATTAATATTAAGTTTTTATAAACAATGAATTTTCACATTGATTTAGATAAAATAATTAATTTCAAATTTCAAAAAAAGAAATTTTCACTTTATGTTTGGTTCTCAATGAAGATTAATAAAAGACAAGGCCGATTGCTTTAGATAATTTGTTTGTTTTTGAGACAACATGTTTAACATATGGCCAGTTATGTGTTCCATTATATATAGTTGAAACAAAAATAAAGTGAAACTAATAATTTTAATATGGATGATAAAGTTACAAATATTGTATAAAAAAAATATTTAGAGATTTACGAATTTGCAATTTTTATTTCCATACTGTGTATTGTGTAATTTATTCAATTATATATTATATTTTTTTATATGTTGAACATATTTTTTATATTTCACATTGTGCTATTATTTAAATAAATTTATTTATTTTAACCCGTGTTCTACACGGGTACCTAACCTAGTGTCAAATATAGAGTGCATAGTCTAACCGGTTTCTAACCATTTCTCAAACCGGTTACTAACCGAAAAAAGCGCTGGTTAGAAACTGGTTTATATTATTAATTTCGAAACCAATTACAAACCGGTTAACCGATTTTTTTATTATCATTTTATTAAAAGCTGGTTTTTCCGGTTACCAACTGGTTCGGTCTAACCAGTCAAAGCCGAAAAACCGGTCTAACTGGTTATTTCCCGCCAATTATTAACCGGTTATTGGTTAACCAGTTAACCAGAATGTGAACCTCTAGTCAAATATAGTTGCTGAAAATAGAATAATCGGTCGGTTCAATTTGAAAATTTTGGATTCAAATTCGATTTGAAAACCAAATTTATAATTTGGTTTGGATAAGGAACTGATTGGTTATTCGAAATTCGAATTCAAATTACAAATTTAAAGAATACTCAAAATGATTTTCAAAACATCTTGGCTAAGGTTTTATGAAATAATTTAAAGACTTTAAACTCAAATAAGCAGGTGTAACTTACTTCTTATGGTTGGATTGCAAAGTATTTTTACTCTGTAGAACAACCTTCTATATAATGATAAAGCCGAAATTCGAAATGAATGTATCAACCACACTTTCCATATTACAAAAGTAAATCTTACCAAAATGTTGAATACTCTTGTGGACTTTGACAAGGGTCAAATGTGCTTCAAGAAACCTCAAAAGAAATTCGAAACATCCGAAAAGGGTTAAAAAAGTGGACAAGACTAGGCACAACGTTCACATGCACACAATCTAAAGTGATGTGGGCCGGACGTTCGTCATTAATGGTATCCCTCGTCCGTGTGTTTTGTTGTAATTTCTATAAATTAATAACCACTTTTCGCACCCTCTCTGCTATAAACAATCTCATATTCATATCTAAGTTAAATCTCTCTCTCTACGTTCCTTAATATTTAACATCAAATTTTAAAAGATAAGATTAATAGCAAATAAGAAGAGTCATGTTATAACTAAACAATACTATTTTTTTTCTTTTGATGTTCTTGATGTTGTAAGGTTATCACTAACATTGTAATAATGATTAGTTTATGAGGAATTCACCATTCTTGTTTGGTGATATGTGAGAGAGGTGATACCTACCTCTTGAGATTAGTGAGATGTATAAGGTGATCACTTTCTTGGAGTAGTTAAACAATTGTACAAGGTAATCATTACACTTTTTTCAGTGAAATACTTGGCGTGTAAGTGATCTTTTCCGTTCAATAGAAATGTTAGTTGGGAAACTCCTGATCGGATAATCAGGAAGATGATGTAGATCGGATTAATTCACATCTATCTGCACCCTTATAAATCAATTTTGTCATCTCTATCTCTTGAATTCTTAAATTACTAACATACTTAACTTCATTCATTTTTAAAAAAAGTTTACCAATAAGATTAGTGTTCTTGATCAACAAAACTTTCACAAAAATCTATTTATCTCTCTAGTGTTCTATAGTCGGGCTATAAAATATATTTACGTGATGTGTGTCGAACCCGGTCTCCGATAATGTATTCGTCCTTTGCTTGTATAACGAGACAGCGAGCTACTATACCATGTCTTTGTAATAATAACTTGTAACACACACACACACAGATATATATATATATATATATATATATATATATATATATATATATATATATATATATGTTTAAGTTCAAGAAAGAAATCAAATTATTGTAAGAAATGAGAGAAATGAATATAAGCCACTAGTTTTATTTTAGGTTTTAAATATTTTAAAATAAATAAAAAAGATGTAAATGTAACAATAAATGCACTCTCTCTCCAATTAATACAAATAATATAACTATAATAAATCTCTCTCTAATTAATATATCTAACTAATTTAGCTATAATAATTAAAAAGATAAAAACAATACATTAGTTTTATTTACACATTCTTCATTTTATTCAATATAAATATAATTTATTCAAATAATACTATTGTTTATATTAAAAAAATAATTTCCACTCAATTTATTAGCATATTTTTTAACACTAAATATCAAAATATAATATATATTTTTTGTCAATTGATATGCCTATAAAAATTATTGTCATAAATAATAATAAAATAATATCATACAAATATGTCCATTAAATGTAAACAATAAATATACAACCTACACAAAGTTACATAACCTACACTTGTTTTGAGCGATAAAAACGTATAACATACAAAGAGCATACAACTTACATATGTAATTCGACATCAACAATTATATAAACTACACAAAGATACACATATCCTACACATGCGTAGGTTATATGTTTTTCGTATGTAGGTTATATGTTTTTTTATTCTTAGAACAAGTGTAAGTTACATGTTATTGTGTAGGTTGTATATTTTTTTATTGACACTTAATGCAAACATGTGTAAGATAGTTTTTTGTATTATTCATTACAATGTAACTACGTGTTGATGGATATTTGATATGTTAAGTTTGAAGAAATTGGTTTTGATAAAAAGAAATTAATGCATGAATAAATTGTATTTGTGTAAGATAAAATTTTCGTGTGTAGGTTATATGTTTTTCATGTGTAGGTTATATGTTTTTGTGTGCGTGTGTATTTCATTGATGATAAATTTTGTGTGTAGGTTATATGTTTTTCGTGTGTAGGTTATATGCTGTCTTATTCTTAGAACAAGCGTAGATTATACGTTTTTGTGTAGGTTGTATGTATTTTGTTTATTTTTAATGCAAACACATGTAAAATAGTTTTTTGGTATTATTCATAATGTACGTATGTTTTGATGGATATTAATATATTGAGTTGGAAGAAATTAGTTTTGGATAGAAGGAAATTTTAATGTATGAAAAATTATACTTGTGTAGGATAAAAATTCAAGACACAAAAAATAAATTATAAAAATAAACGAGTTCTTAATATTTTCAATTATAATAATTTAATTAGTTATATTAATTAAGTAGATAAGTATTATGGTTTATTAGTTATATTAATTGAACAAAGAGAATGATTAATACTTTCTTTATTTAGCTCTGTTCATTAGTAACAGGGGTAGGGACATAATTGTGGTTGTAAGGTGGGGGAACTTCACTGTATCCTATTCCCTCACCTTCATTTTCCTTCCACCACAATTGGTTTTTAATCATTGAATTAACTACATTACTGGAACCATTGATTTTTTTTAAATCAAGTTCAGCCTTTTCAAACTTGCTAGTTAGATTTAAAATTTCTAACTTGGAGGCTTCCAGTTTAGCAGTCAACTCAGCAATTTCTTGTTTAACATCAAGATGGTGACAACTCTTTATACTAAAGTCAGACTTAAGCTTTTTAATATCCTTGTTCTGAGCTTCTATTTTGTCTAGAAAACCCTTTTCATTCTTTTTAAGTCTAAAACTTTCTGATTTTATTATTTCCATATCTCTACTTAGACTATCATTATGAATCTTATATATTTCTATTTTTTCACCACAATTTAAAGAACATGGTTTAAAAATGAGTTGTGAAAAATCCATTGAGTAATTAATCAGATTAAACTGATTTTCCCGCCAAAATTTCTCGAAAAAAAATGTTCGCCAAAATATTCTCAATAAAGATGTCCTGCTCAAAAGAGGCGTCCAGGGAAAATTTCGTTCAAGACAAATTTTTCCGAATTTCCCGCCAAAATTTCGCTGAAAATTAACCGAAAAAAAATGTTTTCGCCAAAATTTTCAAAAATGAATTTTTACTTATAAGGGGTATTCTGGAAAAATTTCGTTCTAAGAAAATTTTTCCCGCCAAAAAAACTCTTTTTTTTTACTCCTTGACCGATAACTCTTTGTTGACCGAAAACAAACTTTAACCGAGAACTAAGTTTGGCCGAACACAAGTAGCGTTGACCGAGATTCTCACAAAGGTTGACCGAAAACTCTAGTTTGACCGAAAAACCCAGCTGGCCGAAAACTCTTGACCGAGAACTCTTTAATCTGGCCGAGAACGCCTTGACCTTGGCAGAGAACATTTAATATTTGATGAAAACTCTTGTTATTGGCCGAGAACACCAGTTTTCTGGCCAAAAACAATGGTCTTGGGCCGAAATCTCTTAAACAAGGTAGAGGTTTATCTTTAATGACCGAAATCTCTGAAAAAACTAAGAATCCCAGCCAAGAACTTTCAAAAAAGAACACGTTTTATGATCTTATTTTGGTAACAACTAAATCCCTGATTTTATGGGATTCAAATTGTTTCCAATTAAAAAGAATCTTTGACCAAATCACAGTTTTCTTCTTCTCCGATTATGAACTCGCTTGAAATCACCAAAACCACCAAATCTTGATATCTTGAATCCGTTAATATCACAATAACGAGCCTGAATTCGTCAAAGGCTCTGATACCAATTGTAAGTCCCGAATATGGATCACTACAATATGATATCAACCAAACGAGTATTGGTGCGGAATACCAACACTCGGTGATTCAAGAGTATGAATAAGAACAGTAAAAGGTGACTCGGAATTGCTTCAAAACGCACGTATATTATAGAATACGTCGGGTGCTTAAGCACTTACAAAAACAATCAAAACACAAACTAGAAATCAACAACCTCTCTAGTTCTGCTCACTTTCTGCTCTTGTGAACAACTCTAAACCCTATACACATATTCTCTATATATAGGGAAGCAAACAACCAAGCCCAAGTAGAGCCCAAAGCCCACCGAAATCCTTTATGGAATTCAGTTTACATATAACACATACAACCAAAACCAATTAACTAGAACTAAGTACAAACCACTAAATATGGACCCAACAGGTTCTCTGTCTTGAGTTCTCGGCCACCCTGTTTCTGTTTGACCTTGGGCCCAAACCCAATTGGGCCAACTAGTGGATAGTTGGGGCCTGACCTAGATAGGTCCGCTTAATGCAAAACCCATATCTTATTTAAACCAAATAAGCCCAATTTAGAAAATAACTCAAAATGTTAATGGAAAATGTGTTAAGACAGTTAATGAAAATAAAATCTTTCCAAGCTCGACCCCAGCCAGGGGCTCTGCCCCTTAGACCCTGCTAGGGGCTGCCGCCCCTAGAACCCCGCTGCCGGGGCGCAGCCCCTGATCCCGTTCGTTGTGGGTTATATAAAGATAGAAACACGATGCGAGTAGTAATAGTGAATTGATACGTGTAATTGATATACAGTTAGTCGTGCACAGCTCAAGAAGGGAATAACTATTAACGGAGAACGTAACCGCATTCAGGTGAGTTTCTAGCCCCCACTTCCTTGTTATGTTTTCGGGGCTGTGTGCATACTCGATGTGACAGTTAATACACTTAACTTAAATGGTAAGTGTATGCCATGTATGATATATATGTTAGATACGATTGATTGCTTGTTGGTACGTGAACGACTTTCGGATATTGCATGTATCGTTAGGTTATAAATAAGGATATGGATATTGTATGTAATGCAGGGATGATTACTTGTCGGTACGTGAACGATATTCGGATATTGCATGTACCGTTAGGTTATAACTAAAGATATGGATATTGTATGCAGGGATGATTACTTGTCGATACGTGAACGATTTTCGGATATTGCATGTATTGCCAAGAATAGCGATGATTGTCTCCTTATATGGATATTAAATGATAACTTATATATAGAGTTCCCTCTACGGATAATATATAGAGTGTTCCTTAAATGGAAAGCATAGTGTTCCTTTAATGGAAAGCCCTATGTTCCTTTAATGGAAAGCATAGTGTTCCTTCTATGGAAGTATATAGGATGTTCCTTTTATGGAGAATATATATATAGAGTGTCCTTCTATGGATAATATAAATAGTAGGGTAATAGTAATAGTTCTTTTAATAGATATATTATGTGACGTCCTCTTATGGATATTTATACAAGGTTAAGATATGTGTATGTATTGCATGTCGCCTAATTAACTAGAACTCACTCAGCGTAGCTGAATTTTAGTATGCACGCCGGTATATATTTTTATCGAGAAGGCATGAGGATGACACATGGCATGGATTGAACAGCTGTCATCTGAATATGGAAGAAACGATGTTTAAAACATGATGTTTTATGTTATGGTTTTAAAGAAAAGATTAAATTTTTTGTAATAAACGGTTAAAGTTTTATATTCCACGAAAGTTTCAATAAACTCTGATTTGTAGAACTGTGTTTATGAGTAAATCCGACGTTAAAGTAGGGTTACCGGTAACGGGGCCTTACAAGTTGGTATCAGAGCAAAGTTCGAGAGATTTAAGCATCCTACATGTTTAGACTCGAACAGAGAATGGGATTAAAGTAAGAAATGAAAGAAGATGCCAGTTCAAGATAGCCATGTCTCACTCAAGCAAGTCCTGTAAAGGTAAAAGTGCATGATTACATAGTGTATGATAACTTTAGCTTAATTATTAAAAGAAAAATATGTGTAGGATAGGGATAGGATTAATTGATTGTTTGATTGATTAACTATTTAAAAGTAGAAATTAGCACAAGTGAAATCATAAAGGGAAGTATGTAGAACCTGAGGAGTAGTGCAAATAGTTAATTACACTTGGCCATTGTCATTAACTACTTACTTTATGAATCATGTGCTAAATAGTTTATTACACTGGGCCACGTGTTGTCCGGGAACCTTCTGAAGAACCAATTGCTACCACGAGAAAAGAGAAAAGTGAAAACCTGCAGGGACCAAGCAGTGATGAAGGGTATCAGCTGGATCATGTTGTTCAATATGCCATTTCCTACGCTGTGGCTGCTGTTGCAAGGAAATTCCGTCCTGACAAGTCTGCTGAAAGCCATGCAAGGGCCACTTAGAGGGCAGGGGAAGACGGTAAGCAAGTTGATGATAATTAGAGAGGAGCGAAAGGAACCAAACAGTCTGCAGATGTCATGGAGTATGCGGGGAAGAAGACACCAAAAATTATGGACATGATTAATAGGGTGTGTCGGCCAATGTTGGATAAGTCAGTTATTGTCTTCATTGACGATATATTGATTTATTCAAAAAGCGAGTCTGATCATGTCGAGCATCTAAGGGAAGTATTGGAGACTCTAAAGAAAGAGAAGTTGTACGCTAAGTTTTCGAAATGCGCATTCTGGTTATGAGAAGTGCAATTCCTAGGTCACGTGGTCAATCCTGAAGGGATTACCGTGGACCCAGCTAAGATTGAAGCGATAACTAATTGGAAGACTCCACAGAATCCGACTGATATACGAAGCTTCCTAGGGTTAGCTGGCTACTATAGGAGATTCATCGAAGGTTTCTCCAAGATAGCCGCACCATTGACCGGTATGAGCCGAAAGTCGGTAGTATTCAGTTGGGGTAAATATCAGGAAGAAGCTTTTGAGGAGTTGAAGAAAAGACTCACACAAGCTCCAATCCTTACTCTACCCGATGGTGATGAGGATTTGGTTGTTTGTGCAGATGCCTCGCATCAAGGGTTAAGTTGCGTGTTGATGCAACGAGGAAAGGTGATAGCTTACGCGTCTAGACAGTTGAAAGTACATGAGAGTACTTATCCGACACATGATTTAGAACTAGCAGCTGTAGTGCATGCTCTTAGGATATGGAGGCATTATCTGTACGGTACCAAGTGTACTATCTATACAGATCATAAGAGTTTAAAGTACTTCTTCGAGCAGAAAGAATTGAACATGAGACAGAGAAGGTGGTTAGAATTGATAAAGGATTACGGCTGCGAAATTAAGTACTACCTTAGTAAAGCTAATGTGGTCGCCGACGCGCTAAGCCGTAAGAGTGAGGAAGTCCTTGCAACAGTGAAGTCATACAAGCTGATTATGAATTCAAGTCTATTCGAATAAATCGTCAAGGTGCAGTCAGAGGTACTGGTAGACGAAGTGCTAGTGAAGAAGGAAAGGATTTTCGGTCAGCAAGACGAGTTGATGGAAAACACGCATGGTGTTAAGACTAGGTTTGACTGCATGTGGGTTCCACGTCATGGAAACCTTCGAGGTCAAATCTTAGATGAAGCTCATAAGTCAAGATACTCGATTCATCCTGGAGCTATAAAGATGTATCAAGATTTGAAGAGGGACTACTGGTGGCCAGGAATGAAGAATGGTGTAGTAGATTATGTCAGTAAGTGCCTAACCTGCTTGCAAGTCAAGGCAGAGCACCAGAAACCTTATGGAAAGATGCAGCCCCTAGAGATACCAGAATGGAAATGGGAACACATCACCATGGATTTCATAACTAAGCTACCCCGCACAGCTAAACATCATGATACCATTTGGGTGATAGTTGACCGTTTGACGAAAAGTGCTCACTTTCTGCCTATACGAGAGGCCATCTCGTCAAAAACGTTAGCAAGTTTGTTCATCAAAGAGGTGGTATCTAAGCATGGAGTACCGTTATCGATCATGTCTGATAGAGATACTCGGTTTACTTCGAGATTTTTGAAGAAGTTCCATAAAGCTTTGGGGATGAGGTTGAACATCAGTACGGCGTATCATCCTCAAACAAATGGGCAGTCTGAAAGGACGATCCAAACCCTTGAGGATATGCTACGTGCTTGTGTTTTAGATTTTAGGGGAAGTTGGGATGCTCATCTGCATCTGGCAGAGTTCTCCTATAACAACAGTTACCATTCAAGTATTGGTTTGCCACCGTTTGAGATGCTTTATGGTAGACGATGTAGAACCCCCGTTTGTTGGGGAGAGATTGGTCAAAAGGAAATGGGGAGTTTAGAGGTTGTTCAAGAAACGTCTTCAAAGTTCGATTAGATTAAGGCTAGAATGAAAGCTGCTCAAGACTGACAGAAGCCGTATGCTGATAAGCGACGACGACCGATCGAGTTTAACGTTGGTGACAATGTGATGCTTAAGGTCTCGCCTTGGAAGGGGATCATTCGTTTTAGAAAGAGGGGAAAGTTGAGTCCGAGGTATATTGGACCGTTTAAGATTTTAGATCGTGTGGGTGAAGTGGCTTATAAGCTGGATTTACCCGATGAGCTAGAAGGAATTCACTCAACCTTCCATGTTTCTCATCTGAGAAAGTGCCTGGCGGATGACACGTCGCATGTGCCATTGAGGACATTGAGGTTGATGAACGGTGGAACTACATTGAGCAACCGATAAAGATAGTTGATCGAAAGAAGAAGCAACTTCGTCACAAGGTTATACCCTTAGTGAAGGTGATATGGAATCACCGCAAGGGATCCGATGCTACTTGGGAAGCTGGGGATGAGATGCGCAATTTTTGCCCTAATCTGTTTATGTAATAGTTAGGTTTCGGGGACGAAACCTCTTTAAGGAGGGAAGACTTGTAACATCCCAAAATTTCGATAATAATATTTTAATAAATTATATGTTTTACGGAAGAGAATTACCCGAGTAGTAAATAATAAATGATAATGATAGGTAGATAAGTAGGCTCTTAAGAGAGAATTAATCATGGACTAAAAAGGAAAGATAGGCCTTAGGTCCATGGGCTTAAGGGAATATAAATACCCCTTAAACCCTAAATCTTTCCATTTCCATCCAACTTATCCATCTTATTCTCTCTACAACTTAAAACACACACACAAACCCTTCCATTTCGGCCGCAATCAAGAACAAGAAACCGAGATCCAAATCATGTCTTTTATTGATAGATCTTTGGTGTACAAGCTATATACAAGCTAAATAGAAGATCACAGTTCATAAACAAGCTAATCCGTAGCCTAGAAACGTCCAAAGGTATGTTCTTTATGATTAAAGGTTACGTTTTTATGAACGGTTTACTATGAAACTTAACCTTAGAATAGATCGGGTCTAAATGTTTCATAAAAATGCAAACTTGATGTTTAATGAGCACAAAGAACTAGTAAATATATACGGTTCATCAAGAAAACCCTAGATCTAGTTAAAGAACATTTTTATGCTTAAAGGTCCAAGCTTTATGCCTAAAACGAGTTAGATCTAGGTGATGAAATAGTGACGGGTGTAAAACGGTTAGTATGAGTAGAAAGTGTAGTTAAAATTCTGGATAGGAACCATAAAACAGCTAACAGAGCTGGGTAAGAATGATTAAAATGGAAGATTAGCTGAACACACCAAGACTGGGGGATCTCGGCCAATATGGGATTTCGGTCAAACCTGAGTTCTCGGTCAAACCTGAGTTTTCGGTCAGACCATAGTTTTCGGCCAACATGAGTTTTCGGTCAAGGGTTCTTGGTCAAACTTGGGTTCTCGATCAACACAATGGTTCTCTGTCTTGAGTTCTCGGCCACCTGTTTCTGTTTGACCTTGGGCCCGAACCCAATTGGGCCAACTAGTGGATAGTTGGGGCCTGACCTAGATAGGTCCGCTTAATGTAAAGCCCATATCTTATTTAAAACAAATAAGCCCAATTTAGAAAAGAACTCAAAATGTTAATGGAAAATGTGTTAAGACAGTTAATGAAAATAAAAAGGTGACCTGGCAGCTCGACCCCAGCCAGGGGCTCTGCCCCTTGGACCCTGCTAGGGGCTGCCGCCCCTAGAACCCTACTGCCAGGGGCGCTGCCCCCGGACCCCCGTTCGTTGTGGGTTATATAAAGATAGAAACACGATGCGAGTAGTAATTGTGAATTGATACATGTAATTGATATACAATTAGTCGTGCACAGCTCGAGAAGGGAATAACTATTAACGGAGAACGTAACCGCATTCAAGTGAGTTTCTAGCCCCCACTTCCTTATTATGTTTTCGGGGCTGTGTGCATACTCGATGTGACAGTTAATACACTTAACTTAAATGGTAAGTGTATGCCATGTATGATATATGTGTTAGATACGATTGATTGGTTGTTGGTACGTGAACGATCTTCGGATATTTCATGTACCGTTAGGTTATAAATAAGGATATGGATATTGTATGTAATGCAGGGATGATTACTTGTCGGTACGTGAACGATCTTCGGATATTGCATGTACCGTTAGGTTATAAATAAAGATATGGATATTGTATGCAGGGATGATTACTTGTCGATACGTGAACGATCTTCGGATATTGCATGTATTGCCAAGAATAGCGATGATTGTCTCCTTATATGGATATTAAATGATAACTTATATATAGAGTTCCCTCTACGGATAATATATAGAGTGTTCCTTAAATGGAAAGCATAGTGTTTCTTTAATGGAAAGCCTTTAATGGAAAACATAGTGTTCCTTCTATGGAAGTATATATGATGTTCCTTTTATGGAGAATATATATATAGAGTGTCCTTCTATGAATAATATAAATAGTAGGGTAATAGTAATAGTTCTTTTAATAGATATATTATGTGACGTCCTCTTATGGATATTTATACAAGGTTAAGATATATATGTTTGTAAGATATGTGTATGTATTGTATGTCGCCTGATTAACTAAAACTCACTCAGCGTAGCTGACTTTTAATATGCACGCAGGTATATATGTTTATCGAGAAGGCATGAGGATGACACATGACATGAATTGAACGGCTGGCATCTGAAGATGGAAGAAACGATGTTTAAAACATGATGTTTTATGTTATGGTTTTAAAGAAAAGATTAAATGTTCTGTAATAAACGGTTAAAGTTTTATATTCCGCGAAAGTTTTAATAAACTCTGATTTGTAGAACTGTGTTTATGAGTAAATCCGACGTTAAAGTAGGGTTACCGGTAACGGGGCCTTACATCTGCTCCATTGAAAGCATTGCGAAGTAGCCACCTGCTACAACTCATTTCATAAAATACACAAAATAAGCAAATGTCTAAATTAGTTTTAGAGTTGCTTCAAATCACCTTAGTAGTAACAAAAAGATCAACAGGTTGGTTGCTATCTGGATCTGCTACTTCTGCAAACCCTGTTTTCGTCATTTGTATCAATCCTGCAAAGTTGAAAGACCATATAGTTAAAAAATTTATACATACTAACATTATTATGGTAAAAACGTTTAAAAGTGAGTTACTCAAACATTAATAAGGTTCGTGTTAGCTATGTTTTGTAACAACCAAAACTTTGGTTTGTTTTCGGTTTTGCATTAATTAAAACCGAAAATTCTAAATCAGACGAACCGAACCCAAAGGGACCCACGGTTTGGATTTATGTTATAGTAAAAAACAAAATTTTGGTTCGATTATCTAATTAAAACCAAAACAAAATAACCAACCCCAAACAAAAACCGACATTTTTGTTTTATGCTTATGTAAAAACCAAAATTTCGGTTCGGTTTCAGTTTTGCGTCTGATTAAAACAGAAAAAACTCGAACCAAATTTCTGGATTTTCATTTATATATTTTTGTTTTGAATGTTAAGTATGTAACCCTAGTTACCTAGCCTAAATGTATAATAATTAATTAATTAATTAATCATTAATTAACAAAAAGATTTAGGCCCAGAGTTGTAAGATTCATCTTGCCCAAGACCAACGCACGTGTGACTTTGTAATGGTCATAATCAAAAGTTATTATATTTCGGATTTAACATATGTGTACTAATCCATCTTCGCCACAACTGTAAAAAATGTGGTAACTTCCGGCCTCAACTGCAACCTTGTGAACCCAACTATGTTCTGGAAAAAAAATCAATCTAAATAATTCAACAAAATAAACTATCTACACGTATTTACTAAGACTCAACAAAATAAAGTGTGTAATATACTGATACATAAAAATGCATCAAAATGAGCTAATGATATATATCTTTTTTAGAAAGAAGGCACTGAAACTAATATATGAAAAATGATATAAAAAAATAATAAAGGCCCAAAAATACAGTTAGTACATGAAGTTAGTTATAACTTTTATATAATTAAAATAACAATAACCAGTTCAAAATGAAATGCGAAACACAAATTTTAACTATTTCTTGTACATAAGATCAACTACATTCAGAACTCACACCTACATAATTTTGGAAGTTTATGGGTATGAAAATGTACATAATATGAAAACTAACATGTACAAAAGGAGATGAAGCTTACTTCATAATCTTCTTAAGCAACAGTGGTTATTCTTTTTTGACTCAATAAATTCAAAAGGGTATCACCATTTAATCAATTAGCACATCACCCAATATTATGAGTATTATAATATTCAGGTTGTCAATCGTTTCAATTTCTGTATAAGATTTTTCTGATACCTGCATTTACTAGTTAAATAATTTTTAAATAAATATTGAATGAATACATACGGAGCATGCTCGTGCATGTTCGTTTAACATTAATCCAACAATCGATTGAACATGTACAAATAAACGAATTCGGTTTTCTTGTCCGAGTTCGTTTACTAATAGTATAAACGTGATTTTCATGAATGTGAACAAACATAAACGATATGTATAGGTAAAAGAAAATAGAGGCAAATTTGTCGAGTCAAACGGGCCACATCAAACGACCAATTAAGCTGACCCAAACCGACCAACACATATCAGCATTTATTATGTAGTATTTATAATACTAAAAAAAGACTAGAGAAAAGTTCCTAAGTAGAGGTGAACCTTTGTCATGACATGAACTGTTTTTACGAATTCGCCACCGTTATGATTACTTCAACCTAAAGGAAAACAATTTGGTGAGCAAAATTTTCGTTAAGATCATCATAGTTGCACCATTTAGAATGAGTATGTGTGTATGTATATAATATGGCTTAACCTTTGTTAATAACTGAATTTGCACACTAAATATGATCATAAACCACATTATGGCTTAACATACAAGCTGTATGATGCTGCAGATATGGAAGTACCACTGTACAAGTTGTATGCAAACTATGTAAAATGACTATAATTCCCTTAATATAAAAACTAAATAAAACTTGCCGTGAGTGAATATATAAATGATAAGTAATTTCCGCTTAAGTGGTCATGTACATAATACAAAACAAAAGAAAGCGAACATGATCCAAAAAAATTCAATAAGAAATAGAAATGACTCACATACCCATACTTGTCCGTACATGAGTTGATTTTGCTCCCTACGCTTAGGGAATTTGTCAGCATAGTTGCCTAAAAAATACAAAGTTAGAAAAAAAGTAAATTACCTATCTACACTGTGCATATCATAAATTAAACCACAATCTACCAACGAGGACGAAAACAGTCATACCTGCTAATGGAGAAAGCGTTGTTTTTATGAATTATTAACTTTGTCAGAACAGGAAATCATAGAAAAAGCAGCTGATTCGGGTTAAATTTTGTAAGGCCCCGTTACCAGTGCCCTACATTGGACGTTGGATTTACTCATAAACACAATTATAAATATCAGAGTTAATTAAAAAATTCGCAGAATAATATAAAACATTAACCATTCATTACAATTATCCATAAATTGTCTTTTAAAACATAACATAAGTTGTAACATTCAAAACATCATGACAATATTCAGATGTCAGCCTCTAAATCCTACCATGTGTCCATCTCAAACCAGCTGTCTCAATCTGTTAACCTGCGTGCATACTAAAAGTCAGCTACGCTGAGTGAGTTCTAGTTAATCACACATTATACCATACATACACTTACCTTCAATTACGCATCTGAAGACACATAATCATTACTTTGCTAATTTACTTTTATTACATAAGTTCATACATACGTTCATACTTTATTACTTTCATACTATATAAATTACGGTCCTTTTCTATCTCAGATATTATTAGAGTCTGGTCCCTCTTTCCTTTGTCTATCTCAGATATTAGGGTCTGATCCCTTTCTTGTCTATCTCAGATATTATTAGGGTCTGGTCCCTTTTTACTTCTCTATCTCAGATATTATTAGGGTCTGGTCCCTTTCTTCTCTATCTCAGATGTTATTAGAGTCTCATCCCTCTTTCTTCATCTTCGTACATACTGTCTTTACATACCCATAACATACATACTTTCTTTAACCATTCATACATATTCATATATTGTACATATATCTAACATACACATTCCTCTATCATATAGATACCTCCCTTGTTAGCACGTGCAATATCCGAAGATCGTTCACGTACCGACAAGCTTTCATTCACATTTAAGATATACATACATAACATATATGTAGGTTCCCTGGACGGATCGCACGAGATATCTCGGTCTACTCAGGTGCGGAATCCCTGCGTAGATCGTTACGAGTATAGAACACGAATCACACGAACACACGAAACGAACACACGTTATATATTATAACTCAAACACGTGATGTAATATCACTGTTACAGACTCTCGTCCTCACGTTACAATGAACTCGAACAACTGACACGAACTTAAAACACGATTACAAACCAAGCCGTAACCTAGGACTATTTATACACGACAACTTCGCCTGGCATGTTCAGGCGAATTTGTCCATAACTTCGCTTGACTAACAAGTTCGCCTGTTAAGCGAACTTGTCAGTAACTTCGCTTAAACATACAAAACATAATTAAACATTACAGACTCGACTACAGACACTAGACTATGAACTACTGACATTATGCACCAAGAGACTCCCCCTTGGCAGTAGCTTCATATCTTGATCTTTAAGCACTTGTCTTGTAATCTTCA
Source organism: Bidens hawaiensis (assembly GCF_021521415.1). Classification (NCBI taxonomy): domain Eukaryota; kingdom Viridiplantae; phylum Streptophyta; class Magnoliopsida; order Asterales; family Asteraceae; genus Bidens; species Bidens hawaiensis. Next base: position 258,733 of record NW_027495391.1, on the reverse strand, counting down.
ATCTTGTATCTTCACGCATGCACTCCTTCTCTAACACAAACTGACACAACTCTTTGATACTTCCTCGCTTCGTCCTTCCAAGCAGGAATATAAAAGATTTTCTTCTCATTAAGCACCTTCAGATCAGCTTGAGATAAGTTAACCAAATGCATCGGATCGTAAACTCTTAGTAGCTCTTGTTCATCCTCGTCTTCCATCACCGCCTCTGCTGCCTCACAATCCACATACCACCACTTTAGGTCTTTAAGCACATCCTTGGGCATTAGCTTCATCGGTACTTCTCTAAGGCACCGGATCGGTTTATACTTCATGACCATCCAAGGTTTTCCATCAGCTCTCATACCTCTATCCTTGTCTTCAACAAGTTTTCCCTTCTGTGGTTTCAACAGCTCAAACTTCTTCTCTTTTATACTCTCTCTCCATACAATTTTCTCAATGACTCTAGCCATATTATCGTCATTTCGATTTATTAACCCCAATCTGGCTAAGTCTTTCACTTCACATTCCGGCAGTGTATTCAACGACCTTAACATTCTTTTAAAATACTGAACGCCGTCATACCGTTTAACCACAAAGAGCTTCAACTGCTCATCATAGATCCAGCAAATAATCCCTTTCTTCGCTTCAGCATAGCCTTTAATATTGTAACTCTTCTTAAACATTGTAGGGACCGCTGGTTTCTTCGTTTTGACGAACCACTGAGCATAGCCTTCCTTCCACATAGGCTGCTCTTCCCATTCAGTCTCATCATTTTCCATCTCATTACCCATATCGGCTTTCTCAATATCTGGGATCTCGTGTTCAACATTTTCTTCTACTATTTCACCTTCTTCAACATCTTCTTCAATCACAATCTGTGCGCCAATCTTCTCAATCTCCTCAATAGGCAGCACATCATCATCAAACATCACATCATCATCTAGCATATCATCATCTAATTCTTTCAAAGCATCAATCACATCATCTTCATCATCAACCATCACCACCTCATCACCACCAACTGCACTTGCAGACTCCCCCTGAGCTATGGAAGTCCCAAGAGCTTGAGTAGTTCTTGGCAACTCACCACCTGCATCTTTCGATGCATTGGGATCATCGTCTCTGTTATTCCTCTTCTTTGTCCTTAACTCGTCGCCTTTACAGCCTGTCTCCCCCTGAGATGCCAAGAACTCCTTCATAGCATCTATAATTCTCCCATGTTCAATCAGGAGGGACGACTGTAGTTGATTCTCTGCTACAAGGCGCTGAATAGCCTGGGTCTGGATAAAGTTTATCCTCGATTGCTCTGCCACGACCCGTTCAAGTGCAGCTATTCTCTCCGAGTCTGAGAGGGTTGCATCGAAATCAAACCTCATGTTAGATGTGTCTTGAGTATACTCAGCAGGGATCTCGAATGTAACCGGGACATCAGAAGCAGTTGTGGACGTAACCGCAGGTGGTATCTTGACCGACAACCCTGCAGTTGCAATGACTGTCGACTCTACAAATTGTGCCACCACCTCTGAAGGAGTAAGCGTTGGAGGTGGTAAAGACACAATCTCCGGAGTCGTCACCTGTAGTGTGATGGATGGGATGCCGACAGCTGATGTAGCCACCATGGGAACTTCCGCGGCGCTTAAACTTGTAACCTGTACAGATGTAGGAACAATCGACATACCTGACAGTGAGGATGGAGCGAAACGTACAGCTCTTGAAGTCTCTCCAGCTCCCATACCTGCACCTGTCCTTTCCCGTCTTGAACGTCTAATCAACTTGTGAATATCCTCTTCTTCTTCTTCTTCTGACTCAGTATCATCAACTGTCCTCTTTCTCTTCCCTAACGTCCTTTCTTGTGTCACCAGCATCCTTCTCGCCTCATCCATAACATCATCAAGATCTGAGTCAGCCACTGTCGTAGCTGCTCTAGTAACATTCACTTCCCGAACCTGTGCAGCAGAGACCTGCACCTCTTCTTGCGGATCAATCCGGTCCATGTCGAAGAATCCTTGGCCGCCAAATGCAGCATCAAGGTCTACATCCTCCTCAGCCGACACAACAGGCACAGCAGGTACATCTCGAGGTGCTCCTACCTGTCGTGGTTGAGGGTCTCTGAACTCATCCCCACGAGCTGGCACATACCCCGGGTTTATTAAGTACCCAAAGAGTGGAGTATGCCTTGGACGCAGTTCAGGCTTGCTCCTCGCACTGGATGTGCGGCATTGAGCGAAGATACGTTTGCTCACATTCTCCACGTATCGTATTGGACGTCGTTGAGGCAACGTGGGAGCAACATGATTCAAGATCATCTGAATGAATCTTGGATACATGATGAACCTCTCACGGGCCATCGCTCTCCTCTGTCTATCGATCTCATAAAAGACCATCTGACTGAAGCTATAACGTTTGTTATAAGTCAGAGCAGTCATTGCGGACTGCATGGTCGCACCCATCCCGTCAGTGCCCGCCTTCCTCCCTGACATGCAGACAATCATTACGTGCATGAGGAAGCGCCACTGATCGAGTAGGAAACCCTTCCTCCTCTGAGTATCACCTAATGGACCAGAATAGCCCATTCGGAGAAACGCTCCATCACGGAACGGAGCCACAAACTCTGTAGGGTCATCCCTAGTCTCCTCACCGAACCGTAAAGCCACCCGTATTTGTTCAGATGAGAACTGAACCTCTTGATTGTTGACGGTTGCTCGCATAACCGGGGGCTCAACGCGGCAATCGTATTCCACAGTCTGCCAGAAATCCTCGATATTGGGTAAGGATATCGGCAGAGTCGTAGTGATAGCGTGGAATACCCTCGAGCGAATGAGGAATGTGATTATCTCGCGGTAATCCTCAACACCGCTCGCTTCCCGGGTCTAAGGTGATGAACATGTTGTGACCTGGGAAGAATTGCCTCTGATTATCTCCATCGTCACCTCCAGCACCTCCAGCACCTGCTACTGCAGCCATATCTGCAACAAACGAACCAAGTTAGATAAACGTTAAGGCGTACCACAAGTTCGCTTGTTACCATGCGCAAAGTTGTGATAAAATCTGTATAGGCGAAGTTAAAGTTGGGGCGAAGTTGGGAACAACTTCGCTTCATCTTTAAGTTCGTCTAATAATTAAAAAATTAAAAGGTCCAGGCGAAGTTAATGATAACTTCGCCTCACCACAACATCGCCTCAGGCGAAGTTGAGCCTCAGGCGAAGTTACGGATAACTTCGCCTAAACCTTAAGTTCGCCTGAATCTGAAATGGCGACAGTAAGGTCGATTCAACATCGAAAATTTGGTGTTTCGGTCAATTTTGACGATTAAGAACTCCCAAACACAAGATATTAAGGATATATAGACGAGTAGGTTGTTCATGAACACGTAAAAACAAGCTTTAAAATCCGGTTCAAAAATCCGTCGGTCCGACGTATCGAAACAGGTCGAAACGACCTTTGATAAGCATTGACAACACGATGTACCGACACCACGAACCTTGAAATCGAAACGGAATCTGGAAAAAAAGAACAAAGATGAAATCGAAAGACAAGATCGCTTGTTTATCGGATAAGTTCGCTGGAATTTTCGGAATAAGTTCGCTGATAATGAAAATAAAGAACGAATGACTTTAAGTATTCTTTATATAGGGGCGGAGTTATACAGGCGAAGTTACGGTTAACTTCGCCTAGGCGAAGTTATTCACAAGTTCGCTGATAATGAAAATAAAGAACGAATGACTTTAAGTATTCTTTATATAGGGGCGGAGTTATACAGGCGAAGTTACGGTTAACTTCGCCTAGGCGAAGTTATTCACAAGTTCGCCTGTTTAACAACTTCGCCTATATTTACAAAATCAAACATTATAATTTGAACATTTTTCAATTAACTTTTAAAACTTCCCTTTAAGAATTAAATGACACGATCAAGTCCAAGTAACCAGATACAAAATTATAAAACTAACTAAGTACAAGAAACTTTTAAAAAATAAAGTATAAGGGATCAAATTTCAGTCTCGATAGGGACTACTACGTTTTAGAAAAGATCCGAACAGGAATCATACTAACTACGTGACTGTCACATAGATCCGTGTTTAGCTAAATTATGACAGAAAGAAACAGGTTGTAGGCAGGTAAATAACTTAAGATGGTTTTCATCGTTTCTGTGATACGAGTTAAGTTCAATTAAGCCTCAAAATTTAAGTGGGCAACAACTCAGAGATTATGATGCCTCCTATCTATTCTCAAAGCATATTTGGCTTTCCCCAAGTCACCCCGAATTGACTTCGACCCATAGTGTCTGATTAAGTTTGTAAGTACTCTTCATCTGCTTCCCGTTCTCTTTCTTACTCCATGATTAAGAAGTCTTGATATTTTGAACTCTAGAATGTTTCAATAACTCATAAGTTTTTTTTTTTTTTATGATAAACATTTACATAGACTTCAGAGTAGTAAACAACTGCAAGTCCCGAATCTGGATCACTGCAGTTTCTTGAAACACTATCTTCACGGGAATCAGAACACTTACGGGCTCGTGTATGACTGGGTAATCACTTTTCTGCCTATCATTCGGAAAGATATATATGAAGACATGCAAAACTCTTAAGGAGTTTCCACGTAAAATCGAGTAGTTTTAGTTTGTATCACATCTACTTTTACGCACCATAAAAAGTTACCATGACATACAATGACTGTCCTAAAGCCTTTTAAGCCTAATAACTTCACTAGTTAAGCACACAGAATCAGTATATTTATCATTTTCCAAGGTTGGATCAATTTCCTGTTAAACATAGTACACGAACTTCTTACGAAGTAGCAGACTTGAAAAATAATATCATTTCCCTAAAAATTTTTAACATTAATCGCCCCGACCAAAACAAAGTCTTCAGGTAAACGGCTATCCCGAAGATCCAATGGATCAGCTGGACCGACCACATAAAAGTATGTGTCCTTCTAACTAAGTATGATCGACTAATTTTAAGCGAAAGAATGAAAACTCATCATAAACCGCCCCGGTCACTTTCAGTCATCTGGTTAATGGCTATCCTCAAATTCTACAAGTAGAAAATGAGGACCAAAACATATCCGAAGACAAGTCCTTCAAACTGAGGCAACCGACATATTTTTAAGCAATAGTGACGTTTTTTTTTTTTTTAAATATAACATGAAAAGCATGGTTACTCGGGATTGATCATCCCATTCAGTTCAATAAGGTTTTGAAATCTTGTTTTGTCAAACGCTTTAGTATAAAGATCAGCGAAATTATCAAGCGTATCCACCTTTTCAAGCACAATCAGTTTCTTCTCAGCACAATCCCGTATAAAATGATGACGTATGTCAATATGTTTAGTTTTACTGTGCTTCACGGGATTGTTAGTTACTGAGATAGCAGTTGTGTTATCAATGCAAATAGGAGTAAGTAAGAAATTCAGACCATAGTCGCGCAACTGTTGTTGAATCCAAAGAACCTGGGAGCAGCAGTTGGATGCTGCCATGTATTTTGCTTCACAGGTTGAAATTGCGACCGAAGTCTGTTTCTTGCATTGCCACGACACCAATCTGCCACCAAGAAACTGACATCCTCCAGTTGTTGACTTCCGACTCTGATTGCACCCTCCATAATCAGAATCTGTGTAAGCGACTAGCTCCAAGTCTCCTCCTCTCGGGTACCACAACCCCAGCTTCGGTTTGCCCTTGAGATACCTCAGTATCCTCTTCACACCCTTCAGATGAGATTCTTTTGGGTTTGCCTGAAAGCGTGCACAAAGACAAACAGCAAACATTATATCAGGCCTAGAAGCAGTTAAGTACATTAAAGAACCTATAATAGCCCGATATTGAGTTGGGTCCACATCTGCATCACCGTCTGACTCAGCACCCAATTTGTGATTGACGCAGATTGGAGTGTCGAATGGAGTGCTGTCCTCCATCTTGAAGCATTTGAGCACATCATGGACATACTTGGTCTGATGAATGAACATCCCATCCTTCTTCTGATCAACCTGCAATCCTAAAAAGAAAGTTAGTTCACCCATAGCACTCATTTCAAACCTCTTTTTCATGACGGCCTCAAAATCTTGACACATGGAGACTCTTGATGCAGCAAAGATATTGTCATCCACGTAGACTTGCACCAGCAGGAAGTCGCTTCCATCTCTCTTGAAGAACAACGTGCTATCTATCTTCCCTCTTTCAAACCCATTTTCAAGCAAGTAATCTGATAAAGTTGAATACCAGGCACGAGGTGCCTGATGTAGTCCATACAATGCCTTGCTTAACTTGTACACGTGATCAGGAAAGTCTGGGTCAGGAAAACCCGGAGGTTGCTCAACATACACTACCTCATCAACTTTCCCATTCAGAAACGCACTCTTCACATCCAACTGAAATACCTTCATCTTCTTATAAGCAGCGAACGCCAAAAACAATCTAATGGCTTCCAACCTTGCCACAGGAGCGAACACTTCATTATAATCAATCCCTTCTTGTTGATTAAAACCTTTAACGACTAGCCTCGCCTTGTTTCTTATGATAATCCCTTTCTCATATCTCTTGCACTTAAACACCCATTTTGTGCCTATCGCATGCACATGCTTCGGTTTTTCAACCAAAGTCCAAACTTCCATTTTCTTGAATTGAGCCAACTCTTCTTGCATAGCTTCGACCCACGAGCTGTCCTTGAGAGCCATTTGATAATTCTTCGGTTCAACCTGGCTGATAAAGCAGGTGTACAAGCATTCGTTGATTATCCCTGTCTCCTTGATGCTTGTGTAAACACAGGTGTGCTCATTCAAGCTACGTCTTGTTTGTACACCGGAGGACACATCACCAATCACATTCTCCAAAGGGTGATCTTTATGAATTCTCGTGGTCGGAACAGAACCGACATGCAAATTGTCTTCCAAGTTAGAAGAGAGCTCGTCAATGGTTGTTTCATGCTGAGAGTGAAATGGATTGAAAAATTCTTCTTCATTCGAGGCAGCAGGGGTATCGACAGCATTTGATGAGGAAGGTTGACATTTATCGATCAGCTGTCTTTGCAATAGGTTTTCTTCCTCATCAAGGATCATCTTCGTAGCAACTCTCTCTTCTTCTTCAGCAATATCCAAATACGGTATGTTAAAGACTTAAAAAGTTTAACATAGTCGAAAAACTCAGCAGGTCCGTTGCTTGGTTTTGGCGGTTGGTAACTTGTGATATCGGTGTTACACACCACCTCAACCTTGCTGGTCGATGTATTAAAGACACGTCTGTTGGGAGTCCCAACAACATAACCGACTAAGATTCCTTCATCGGCTACTTCACCAAATTTAGAATTTGTCTTTAAAATCGAACAAGGGGACCCGAATGGTTCAAGACCACTCAAGTTGGGCTTTCTCCCATGCATAAGCTCATAACACGTTTTACCAAGTCTTTTAACAGTTAAGACTCTATTCAAAACATAACAGGCTGTAGCAACAGCTTCAGCCCAAAACACCACAGGAAGCTTCGAATCAGCCATCATTGTTCTGGCTCCTTCAATTAATGTTCTGTTCTTCCTTTCAGCCACTCCATTCTGTTGCGGTGTATACGGAGCGCTATATTGGTGTTCAATCCCTTTCTGAAGGCAGAAGATCTCCATCTCAAAATTCTTGAACTCCGTTCCATTGTCACTCCTGATGAACTTAACCCTTTTATCCATAACGTTCTCAACTTTGGTAATCAAATTCTTCACCATCTGAGCCGTTTCGTCTTTTGATTTCAGGAAATATACCTACGAATATCGTGAGTAGTCATCAGTGATCACCAAGCAAAAAGAAGTACCTCCTAGACTTTTTGCATTCACGGGACCGAAGAGATCCATGTGAAGCAATTCTAGAGTACTGGCAATTGAATTGACTTTCTTGGTGAGATGGGATTTCTTGTGCTGCTTTCCCTTCTTGCACGCTATACATTTATCTTCAAAATTGAAATTCTTCAAGGGAACGCCCAGCACAAGTCCATTCCGGACAATGTGGTTCATCTTCCGAAGATGAATGTGTCCCATTCTCCTATGCCACAATTCGGACTCCGATTCGCTCGCTTTTGTCATAAGGCATGATTCTTCCGTGGCCATTTCAGTCGACCTCATATCCATAATATATGTATTCCTTTCACGTGGAGCCTTCATCACAATCCACTCCTCTGGTATCTGAAAACCAGGTTGCAACACAATCGCCTCATTCTTTGTAAAGTGAACGGTGTACTCCTTATCACAGATCTGCGACACACTCAGCAGATTGTGCTTCAATTCTTCCACAAAGTTAACTTTCTCCAATGTCATCTTTCCGTTCGACACCGTTCCCATTCCTGAAATCTTGCCACCACTTTCACCGGCAAAGCTCACTCTCCCTCCTTGAACAGGTTTCAAATCGTGTAACAAGTATTTGTTACCCGTCATGTGCCGGGAACAGCCGCTATCTACAACCCAAAGATTGTTGGCAGCCCTGTTCAACTGTTCCTGCACAATAAAGCAAAAGATTAGAATTTAGGGACCCAAGACCAATTGGTCTTGGATCTATACATCCCAAACTTTGGCTTTCCAAAGTTAGTATCTTGATAATTCCTGTAAGTCCTATTAGGATACCTCCTTGAAAATTGATTGTGAGGCCTTCCAAACCTTTGTGAATTGAAAGAATTATAGCTTGTGGTTTGGTTATCAGCAGTGTAAAACTGAGATTTGTTTCTATGAAAACCTGAATTAGTCACATTTTTGAATTTTAAATGGTTTTCATTTTTAACACCATGATAATTACTATTAGGCTTATTCTCAGTTTTAGTAGACCTTACACCTCTGAATCGCTGCTTCAGAGGGCAATCTGCAACTAGGTGCCCTAATTGATTACATCTAAAACAACACCTATGCTCAACTTTTTTATCAACCGGTGTTTTAGATGTCGAGGCGTTATTACCGCCCGTTCGTCTCACATATGGTGGGACGTACAGGTTTAGTGGAGTACTCTTTTTATTCGTCTTATCTTTCTCTCCACCATTGGGTAATACCTCATCCTCTTTTGCCTTACCAGACTCGGATGACTTATCCGAATCCGATGAGACTGGACTTGGATCAGAAATTTTAACACTTGAAACAGGCGAACTTGTTTCGCCTCCACTAACATTTGGTTCTTTACAAGTTACTTTAACTGGTACTGTCTGAGCAACCTCAAAGTCAACAGATTTCTGAACACTAGGGTTAAAAGTGTAATTGTGATTATAAGGTGGTGGAACCTAATGATAACCGATTCCTCCTCTCTTAGCAGAGGAACCTTGATCACTAACAAGGTGATCAAGAATAGCAGAAGAATTTCTGAACTGCTCTAGTTTTCTATTCAGTTCCACCACTTTTACCTGGTGATCAGCAATATGTTTTTCTCTATCAGCAATTAGTTTGGTTTTTTCCTCCAAAACTTCATAGCTTAAATCAATCACTTCAATTTTTTCAGCAAGTTTTGTTTTTAGACTTTTAACATCTTTTTCACAAGCTTTTATTTTGACTTTATAGCTATTTTCTCTTGCTTTTGTGAAATGATGATCTTCTTTTAGGGTTTTAAATTCAGCATCCAACCTAACATACTGATCGGTTATAGTTGCTAATTGCTCAGACAAGTTTTCACATTTAGAGCATGTAGGTTTAGAACATACCTCGGAGAGCTGGTCATTAACGTCTGCCATAAGAGCTTTTTCTTCTCCGGTAACCTTCTCATTTTCTTCAGTTTCAACCTTCACCAAATTTGCCTGCTCAAAAGTTTCTTTAGAATGCAGGTTCCAGTTGTATTCACCATCTTCTCTGGACATCATTGCACTATAATCTTTAGAACCCCCACTTTGCTGTGGAGACCTGCCCTGACTTCGTTCCACACGCTCATTCCTGCATTCCTTTGTCTTGTCAAACCTTGGCTTTCCACCGACAAACTTTCTTCCGGTCTTCCTCATAAACCGCTTCACTCTTCTTACAATCATGGTCATCTGCCATTGCAGATCCATTTCCTCCAGATCATCAGCATCAATCTGGTCATAGTCTTCATCCAACATAGCTGGATCAACAACCTTCCCTTGAATGTAGTTCTCATAGGAAGCAATAAAAGAAGCATAGAGACCAAACTGCTCTTCAGCAGACTTGACACTCATAGGCATCTTGGAGTTGTTGTTGCTGGGAATACTTAGAGAGCAACTACTCTTGCTTACCTGGGGTTGAGAACCACTCGATCCACCTGCTACATAGCAAACATCACCATTTGTGTTGACTGACACATGACCCTCATGTGATGAGTTTGCGCCCGACTCTCCCTTCGAATAGTAGGCAGCAGATTCAGTCTTCGATCCTGAGCTAGTGTTGACTTTAGCTCCATACATACCTGGATCTTGAACCTGATCCATAGGTGTCTCTTTTCTGACCATGTTAAGCTCAAAGGTTCTGAGCTTGTTGACTGCCGTTTCTAGATCATATGTGGGAAAGTCTTTGTCTTCCCTCATCAGCACAGTGTACATCTCCCATTTTGGTGGGAGAGCATCTAGAAGCTTCTCAACTATTTCTTCTTCTCGGTAGGAAATTGAATAGTTGCTCAATTCAGTCATCAGATGGTAATATCGAGTGATAATATCATCTAAAGATTCATTCTTCAAATACTTGAAGACTGAGAACTGGGTTTTGAGCAATTTTATTTTTGAAGCACGGATTCCTACATTCCCTTCAAATCTGTTCTCAAGAGCTTCCCAAAGCTCTCTTGCTGACGTATACTTTCTAAACGTATGAAGGATCTCTTGTGGAAGAGCCATAGTAATAGCAGCATGAGCCTTGCTCTCGGCCTCATACATCTTTTTCTCTTCTTCTTCCATTTTGCTATACTTTTTGATTTGATCACGACCTTCATACTCCATAACTGGTGGAATATAACCATCCTGGATGCATACCCACATCTTCGCATCCTGGTATTTGACGTATTGTATGAACCGATCCTTCCATGCAACGAAATCGGTTCCCTTTAGCAATCTTGGGGCCTTAGTAGCTGACCCTGCTTCAACTTCCATCTTCACTAACTCAGAGATGTTAATCGACAACATCTTTCCCGAAAAGTAAGAAACCCGAAAAAATCAAAAAATTTCCTGAAAAGTACTGTAGGCGAAGTTACGGATAACTTCCCATAAGCCTTAACTTCGCCGCTGATTAACTTCGCTGAAGAACTTCGCAGATGATTAACTTCGCTTAAGGTAAGCGAACTTAGGAGGTAGGCGGAGTTGTAGAGAACTTCGCTGAGTTAGGCGAACTTGAGAAGGTAGGCGAAGTTGTGGATAACTTCGCTTAACCTTATATCTTCGCCGAAACCCTACGTATCCTGACGGCAACTTCGCCTGATGAACACGGACGTTTTTGCATATCTGAAATCTGGTTTTTACGAGATTTTTGACGGTGCAAAGGCTTGAATACGATGGTAGGAGGTAAGATTGACTCAAAAACACAGAAAACACGTCCCGCGAATAGTCGAAACGGGACGATTTCTACACCCGCGTGAACATCCCGAACCACACAATCGAGCAAATGCTCTGATACCAATTGTAGGTTCCTTGGACGGATCGCACTAGATATCTCGGTCTACTCAGGTGCGGAATCCCTGCGTAGATCGTTACGAGTATAGAACACGAATCACACGAACACACGTTATATATTATAACTCAAACACGTGATGTAATATCACTGTTACAGACTCTCGTCCTGACGTTACAATGAACTTGAACAACTGACACGAACTTAAACCACGATTACAAACCAAGCCGTAACCTAGGACTATTTATAAGCGACAACTTTGCCACGATTACAAACCAAGCCGTTCCATTGGTGCTCTGATACCACATGTAAGTCCCCCCAGGGAGTCGCCGATCGATACGAGATCCGCACGAGGTCTAGGAGTGCGGAATCCTCCTAGACTCATTTATTGGTGTAAAGATGAAGAACACAAACACGTACACGAACAAATACAAGAACGGGATAATCAAATCTGCAGATTCTTATATAATAATCAAAACACGTTACATACCGTAACCAAACAGAAAACACGACTGACCCGAGGTGAGCTCTACCTCGGGTCGTCTCACACGACTCTCCTTGTCTCTTACTCTCTCCAAACAAACTGCTCAAAACACACACTAATTTCTGGATTACTAAACCTAAACAAGACACACGTATATATATATAAAACATTCTCGGGCCTGGGCTTCAGTAGGCGAAGTTGTTCTAACTTCGCCTATGGCAGAAGTTGTTACAACTTCGCCTACGGCGAAGTTGTTATAACTTCGCCTATGGCGAAGTTGTTCTAACTTCGTACTTCGTTTCCGCTGATCAGAATTGCATAGCGACGGTCACACAATGCACCAACAGTCTCCCCTTTGACCGTTGCTCTCAATTCTAACAAACACAAAAGATCATCTGTTACACGACATGCACCAACAGTCCCCCTCTTAACTGATGATCTTCTGTTTGCAGTCAACCAGCCGTGTCTGAATCTGTCATGTAGCTTCACAAATCTACCAATCACCCAGCGTCTTCCATATCAGATCTTCCCTTCAGTGTTAGCTTCTCCGACTATAACGATTGAGGTCTTTGAAATGCATGCATCCTCGTGCCAATAGATCATCTCAACCAATCACGTGAGTCCATCTGACTTCACCAACACGTGAAGTTGGGCTTCCTCCACAACTTCACCAACTCGTCGGCATACGATAAGGTTTAATCTTCAACTACTCAACATCAAGTGATCAATTTCATCACAAAACCACCTTGACAGAATCTAACACATGACCATTAATTAATCCGAAGCATCTTCAATCACCAGGGATAACGATCAAGAACATAAACACTTTAGTTCCCGATTAAATCCAACTTGTTCCAGAATTTTCACTCTAATAAATAAGCATCCCGTTTCAGGATCCAATTCTCGAACGCCTTGAAAATAACATAAATAATATGCTCTGACCGCAATCCAGTAATGACAAAAACCTTCCGTTCAATTTGACTTTCTTCAGTTGGTCAACCTCGAACAACAACAATTTCATTGCCCACAAACACCCAAATATGTGTCAATATCCAGTTTCAATCAATATCCCATTCACAAACTCAACTCCATATCCAGAGTTGACACGTATTTGTTCACACGTAAGACCCAGAGATAACAAGTTTCACTCGTTGACGGAACAACATCTCCGGTCTCACAATAATCGTGTACACCTGGCCATACAGACGAAAACTCCAAAACACTCTTTTTTTTTTCCCCATTAACTTCGCCTAAAGTCAACTTCGCCTGTCCATAACTTCGCCTATTCCATAACATCGCCTGACTGATAAGCGAACTTGTGAGGTAGGCGAAGTTGTGGATAACTTCGCTTAACCTTATATCTTCGCCTAAACCCTAAAATTTAAGCGACAACTTCGCCTGAACCCCATAACTTCGCCTGCGGCGCTGTTCAGCCAAGAACACATCAGATTCGTGCCAGAAACACCAAAACGCAGATCTCGAACCATAGCATAAGAGCCTAAGGCTCTGATACCAATTGTAGGTTCCCTGGACGGATCGCACGAGATATCTCGGTCTACTCAGGTGCGGAATCCCTGCGTAGATCGTTACGAGTATAGAACACGAATCACACGAACACACGAAACGAACACACGTTATATATTATAACTCAAACACGTGATGTAATATCACTGTTACAGACTCTCGTCCTCACGTTACAATGAACTCGAACAACTGACACGAACTTAAAACACGATTACAAACCAAGCCGTAACCTAGGACTATTTATACACGACAACTTCGCCTGGCATGTTCAGGCGAAGTTGTCCATAACTTCGCTTGACTAACAAGTTCGCCTGTTAAGCGAACTTGTCAGTAACTTCGCTTAAACATACAAAACATAATTAAACATTACAGACTCGACTACAGACACTAGACTATGAACTACTGACATTATGCACCAACAATATAAACCATACAAGGCATACACTTACCAGTTAAGGTAAGTGTATTAACTATCACATCGAGTATGCACACAGCCCCGAAAACATAACAAGGAAATGGGGCTAGAAACTCACCTGAATGCGGTTACGTTCACCGTTAATGGTAATCCCTTTCTTGAGCTGTGGACGACTAACTGTATAACAATTACATGTATCAATTAACTATTACTACTCATGTCGTATTTCTATCTTTATATAACCCACAACGAACGGGGTCCGAGGGCAGCGCCCTAGCAGCGGGGTTATAGGGGCGGCAGCCCCTAGCGGGGTCCAGGTCAGCTTGGAAAAATTTATTTCCATTAACTATATTAACACATTTTCTTTTAGGATTTTAATTTAATTTCTAATTCTTTAACTCATTGTTCATAACGAATTAAGTCTGATTCGCCATCCGATTCGTTACCTTGTATTTATGAGCGGACATAAATGTAAGCCAACATACATGTTGGCGAACTTAGTGTCCGGCGAACTTAGTGTTCAGCGAACATAGGTTCCCGCGAACTTAGTGTTCAGCGAACATAATGTCCGGCGAACTTAATGTGGCAAACTTATCATCAGGCGAACATATTGGTAAGCGAACTTGCTGGGCTGCTGTACACGGGTTCGTTTATCGTCCAAAGCATGCGCTTTACAACCCTTAAACCGCTCGTTTAAGGCTCGGCTTTAGTCACAGCCATTCCGTAGTCCGATTGCGGCCCAAACTTGACCCGTTTGTAACATAAAGCATGAACCTTTAAGGCTAAACGTTTAGTACGAGATCTAGGGTTCATTTTAAACGATCCGTTTATGGTTATAAGTTCGTTAGGTTCGTTTTTAACATCAAGTTTGCTACTTTGTCACTCGTTTATACCCGATCTACTCTAGGTTCAAGTTTCAAGCCTAACCGTTCATAAAAACGTAAACTTTAAAGGTAAAAGACATACCTTTATGCGTTTTGAGGTTACGTTTTAGCTTGGTTATGAACTTTAGGTCTTGAATCTATCTTGTATCACGAGAATCTACCAAGAATCGATGCTCGTTTGGCTTGGATCCCCCCTTCTCTCACGGCCGTATCTATATATGGTGATATATGTGTGTTTTTGAGTGTGTAGGCAATTTATGGAAAGATAGAATGAGGATTAGGGTGTTAGGATGGTTTAAGGGGTATTTATGTCCCTTAAAGCCCATGGACCTAAGACCCATTACCCTATATTCCACTTTAATTAATTCAAGTCCATGACCCTTTCTTTATTTAATGCTAGCTAGTTAATTGTTTACGCCCAATAACTAAACGCGACTCTTTTATTAAATGTTAGAATATTTTAGGATGTTACAAATTTTTTATCTCTAATAGATCAAATGTTAAAAGTAAAATAAAGTAAACAGGTCAAATAGGTTTATAGTTGCAACTTATATTAAAAAATCTTTACCAGATTTCATATTTCATAGCAGGTGGTATACTTGTATGTGAACCACATGGACAATATGAGTATTTAAGTAATTTTTGTTGATCACTTTGGGGTACTTTTACTTGTTTGACCCGTTTATTTATGTTGATGTTACTTTTTCCTGTTTGACCTGTTAGAGATGACGCATAATCTGAAAACGGGTAGAACCTCATCATACGGAAGGTCAGACTATGACACATCCTAATACAATGCAGATATGGTTAAGTTCAGAAAGATAGCTTTAGGTAGACAAGAATATGCTAGCAGTGAATATAGCCGACCCACGAGTGAATACGGGTTGTATCTGCCTGGATCGAGTAGTGAAGCGCAGAATACCCGTCAAACGGAAATGGGTAAGTTGATCATCACTTCATCAGCCTTACTGTTAAATAAGAAATTAAAAGAAACTGTTAGCAAAAAAAAATTAACAAACAGAAGATGCAACAAAAGGGTGCGTTCCTCTAACCTAAACAACGAAATCAATCAAATCAACCAAAAATTCACAAACGAAATGGATAACTTACATGATGATTAGATAACAAACGTTATTGGATTCAGTTCTGGATATAAGGTTTCTTTTCCGGGTGGGCGAGTATCAATTCGTCACCATCACTACTATTTGATGATTTATGGTCGCATTAGTGATTGCACGCAGGGGATAGGAAGGGTCCTTGATGAGTTAATGAAATTACTGATTATGAGTATAATAGCATCATAATGGATGAACAATTGGGATTTCAATAATATTGATTGCAATTGATAATCAATTGTAACGTCGTCTGAAGATTAATTGCAACGTCGCCGAATAAATTGAAAGTCGATGGCCGGTCACCGTGTAATTAATTTAACGGCGTCTCCCCATTGATTGTAAACGGCGTCTGAAAGTGGTAAAATTACCATTTGATCCATCCAAAATGTTTTATATGTAATATAGATATATATATAAATGATCCAATACAATAATCCCTTATCTTACAATAGGTACGCAAGTTTCTCGAACGTCGATTTGTGGAAACACGCGGTGGTAAAATTGTAAAATTTGTTCAAATCCGATTTCGTCCCAAATTAAATCATTTGCTCCTCAACCACGATCATACAACGACTCATCAGAAACATAATCAAATTTAAATTGAAAATGGAACGGTGTTCTCCGTCCTTGTTCTAGTTCATGGAGTCGGACTAATTGAATATTGAGAATTGGACTAATCGAGCAATTGAACTTAACAAACAATAATGAAGGTTCAATTTTGTTTTAGAGTAATTCATCTAAAACCTAATTTTAACATATCTGAGCCATTGAACGTTTAAACATTCAAAGGTTTGTTTAGTACAAAAAGTTTAGAAGTTCAGAACTTCTAAACTTTTTAACCCCTAGAAATTTTTATTTTTGATCGTATTAGTTGAACGTATTAATTTAGTGGCATTTTTCTGGTTTTGATTGATGACTCTGTTCGTTTAATCGTGTTGAGCGTTTAAAGATTTTGGCTTGAACGTTTAAGGGTTTGTGATTCTGGGTGTTCAAAACTAAGAACTTCAGTACAAAAAGTTTAGAAGTTCTGAACTTCTAAACTATTTGTCCTT
Source organism: Bidens hawaiensis (assembly GCF_021521415.1). Classification (NCBI taxonomy): domain Eukaryota; kingdom Viridiplantae; phylum Streptophyta; class Magnoliopsida; order Asterales; family Asteraceae; genus Bidens; species Bidens hawaiensis. The sequence continues at coordinate 241,738 of NW_027495391.1, read as the reverse complement.
GACTTTTTTGTTCAGAACGTTTAAAGTGTGTGTAGAACGTTTAAACATGAACCTTTATTCAGAGCTCAATTGGATGTATTATTCTGCTATTTAATAATCGACCTCATGATTCTAAACCCTCTTACACGTCAATTCCATTGATTAAATCATCAATTTGTTTTATTAACATGAAGATCAGTTCAATGACGTTTTATTTCAATCTTGGTTTTTGACTTTTGAGATTTCATACTTTAAGCTGTGATTAGAGTTTAGAGATCGGATGAGATAAAACGATGAGTTCCGAATTTAGATCAGAGCCGATTTGTAATCGATGAATTTGATCGCGAACTACTGTTGGGTTATTTACGAAACTGCCATCACGTGTTTTTAATCTAATGCTTTTGAAGATCGCGTACGTAACGTACGATAAGCCGTTATTGTATGTTAACCCACCCCTGAATATATATATATATATATATGTATATATATATGTGTATATATATGTGTGTGTGTGTAGGTTGTTTAAATTTGTGTAGGTAGATGTTAATTTTTTAATGAATTTGTGTAGGTAGATGTTAATTTGTTTGCTCAATTATATAAACTGCATAGGTTGTTCATAATTTGTGTAGGTATATGTTAATTTGGTTCTTCAAATATATATAAACTGTGTAGGTTGTTCAAAATTTGTGTAGGTATATGTTATATGTTAGTTTGATTCTTCATATATATATACTTTGTGTAGTATATGTTAATCTGGTTGTGTAGGTTGTTAAAAGTTTGTGTAGGTATATGTTATTCTGGTTGTGTAGGTTGTTCAAAATTTGTGTAGGTATATATTAATTTGGTTCTCAAATATATGTATATAATGTGTAGGCTTTAAAATTTTGTGTAGGTAGATGTTAATTTGTTTCTTCAATTATATAAACTGTGTAGGTTGTTTATAATTTGTGTAGGTATATGTTATTTTGGTTTTCCAAATATATATAAACTGTGTAGGCTGTTCATAATTTGTGTAGGTGTATGTTATATGTTAAATTGGTTATCCAAATACATATACATTGTGTAGGTATATGTTATTTTGGTTTTCCAAATATATATAAACTGTGTAGGCTGTTCATAATTTGTGTAGGTGTATGTTATATGTTAAATTGGTTATCCAAATACATATACATTGTGTAGGTATATGTTAATCTGGTTGTGTAGGTTGTTAAAAGTTTGTGTAGATATATGTTAATATGGTTGTGTAGGTTGTTCAAAATTTGTGTAGATATATATTAATTTGGTTCTCAAAATATACGCATATATTGTGTTGGCTTTACAATTTTGTGTAGGTATACGCTTGTCGTGTAGGGATATGTTATTTAATGTTTGGGTATGTGTATATAATAGTTATGTAGGGACATGATTTTTAATGTGAGTATGTGGTGTATATGTTACGAGCTTTTAGCTACATAAAGAGATGTTGATCTGATATAATTATGTATCTCATTAGACCTTGTACATCATAGAACACATACTTATATTTATTACGTGGTGTTTGCCAATAAACTTAATAAAATAAAAATAATAATAAGATTCATAAGAAACATGCATAAATAGGACGTAAAGTTTATACGTCGCATAATCAATATAGGCATTTTCATCCAAAAACAAATCTATTGCTCGATCAAGGATTAATGTCATGATATTCCAAAACTTGAAACTGTTACGTTAATACATGATGTTGGATGATAAACAATTAAAATGGAGTAATATAATAAATATAAAAAACTATGATATGAAACTTCCTAAAGAGTTTATTACTTACCAAATAAAACAAACTAGAAATTTTACTAATATACACATATAATTAGTTATGCATAAAATAAAAATGAAAATTTTTGATTGGTTAAAATGACTTCTCATACTTCTCTCTCTAAAATCACTTCTGTAATGAACCTAAACCTATATATATATATATATATATATGTATATATATATATATATATATATATAACTCACATTAAAAATAAAAAAACGTTCGTTATTATGGTGAAAATTTAAAATTATGTCACATAAAAAGTGATGGAAATCTTAAAACGGTAAGGAAATTGATATGTATCTTGCATTTGAAGAGCGAAAGTAAAAAATGTGAGGTATTACCTTTATGCCATTATCCTCACCTTTTATATTTAACATATTATATATATAAAAAAACTTGTTTGATATTTAAATATTGCATTTATTGAGGTGAAAATATTATTATACTACCGAGGTGATTGGAGGTGATCTGGGGCTCCTGGAATCGCCCCTTTTCGTACCCCATACGGCTGGAAGTGAATTTCTTGATTAGTGTTCGTAAAATATAACATATAGGCTAAAACTCGTTTTTTTCCCGTTTTTTATGTCCATCGAGATACGCGATGGACATAAGCCCATATCGTCGCGTATCGTGACCTAAGATAACTAAATATTCTGCTTCCTCTCGTCGAGAAACCAAAAAATCATATATTATGGGACCCGTAACTCATTTTCTAGCCCAGGATAGGGATGAGCATGGTACTGTACCGCTACCAACCGATACCGGTACCGAAAATAACGATCCCGAAAATCTGAAATACTTGGTACTGGGATGGTACCAGTTTCGAGTGTAAAAATTCAGGAAATTAACTCCAAATCAAAAGAAGTGAAAAATAAATATTATTATTTATTTTATGTAATAAAACATTCACTTTTAAATTAAACGAGTATTTACCCTGCGCGTTGCGCCGAGTATGTTGGTTAAACTCATGCGTTGGTAAAACCCAAACATTGTAGGTCTTGGCTTTGAGGCGATAAGTCAACACGAATTCAGTCAGTTTTGGTTATGTGCTTTATGACATCATAACTAAAACAAAAACAATTTAAAAACTGAGGTGGACCAATGAGGTGGCGTCGGTCAGTAAAGCTCGGGCTTTGGTAAAACCCAAGCGTTGAGGCGATGAGTCTACTCAAATTTGGCCGGTTTTCATCACGTTTGTTACGATACCGAAACTAAAAAAACAAAAACAAAAATAAACAAAATTGGTATCATGTCAATTTTCATTACTGTACCGATACTAAAACAAAATACGGTGATTGTACGCAAACTAGGTCGGTTTCACTTAACAACACAAATATTCGATCAACACAAAGTTAATATTGAATGATAAACCATTCTACCATAAAAAAACATAAATAACAAAATTAAAAAATTTTAAAAAAAATTATTTGTGGCATCAAGGATCCGAACTTGGACAACAAATCGGCACACACACCTTCCTTTACCAATCTAACCACCCAACCAACACAATGTTTATGCTATCTTTCAAATTCAATAATACATATACAAAAACATAAAGAGCTCATCTTGTGGCACCAAACTCTTCTTTTATACTAACTAGGTAACAATCGCCGCGTTGCGGCGGTGTAACCACGGGAATTCGGTCTGTATCGGATTATCTTACAAAAACTATGTTCCAACGCGTCACAAAGGCACGAACCGACACGAATTTGATCAATGTCGATGGTGTTGACACAAAATGGTACATACAAATTAGTAAGTTCACAAAAACTATGTTCCAACGCGTCACAAAGACACGAACCGACACGAGTTTGATCAATATCGATGGAGTTGACACAAATTGGTACAAATAAATTAGTAAGCACTAAAAAATCAATAGGAAATAAATATGTAAAAAAAAAGAAAGAAAGAAAGAAAACTTGACTTGGCACTTAAGCAACTCATTGGAACTACAAAGTACATTTAACAAAAAAAAAAGTTGCAAAGGAGACTTGAACATGTGCAAAGCATACCTACAAAGTTTTTAGCAAACCACCCTAAACCATCCCACCACATGAAAACATTGTAAAATCAATGAAATAGTTTACCTAAATGCTTAAATTTTTTTTCATAAAAAGGCTTTGTGACACCACCATTTGATATTTATCTATATAGATAATGGGTAAAAATTCAGGAAATTAACTCCAAATCAAAAGAAGTGAAAAAGAAATCTTATTATTTATTTTATGTAATCAAACATTCTCTTTTAAATTAAATGATATTTCTCTTAAACTGAACTGGAGACAACTAGTTTAAGTTTTGGTCTAAATAAAAAATATTGTTCTCATATACAAAATAATTGCATCGTTTAAATATGTTTCTACTTACAACATGCTCAATACAAAAGGCGCTTGAGATAGAACCCGTAGCTGCTGATGATTATGGGGATTGAGATAGAACGTATATAAGTTAAAACGAAGATGATTATGGGGATTGAGATAGAACGTATATAAGTTTACAAAAGGTTAATATCATATCAAGGGGTTCCACGTTAAAATGAAGATGATTATGGGGATTGAGATAGAACCCGTAGCTGCTGATGATAACTTCGCTAGATAAGTTCGCCCGTATATAAGTTCGAGTGTACAAGTTCGTCTGATGTTAAGTTCGCTGATATTAAGTTCGCTTAATACTAAGTTTGCTTAATACTAAGTTCGCTTAATACTAAGTTCGCTTAATGCTAAGTTCGATGATGCCAAGTTCGCATAATATCTAAGTTCGCTTAATATCCAAGTAAAAATAATCTGATACGAGTAGTAATAGTTAATTGATACGTGTAATTGTTATACAGTTAGTCGTGCACAGCTCAAGAAAGGGATTACCATTAACGGTGAACGTAACCGCATTCAGGTGAGTTTCTAGCCCCATTCCTTGTTATGTTTTCGGGGCAGTGTGCATACTCGATGTGAAGTGTGAATACAATTACCTTGAGTTGTAAGTGTATGCTATAATGTTTGATATGATATGTATATAGATGTTATGAATAGATGTTTGTCGGTACGTGTACGATCTTCGGATATTGCACGTATCGTCAAGGAGAATGATCTCCAAGTGGTTATAAGTATGTGTGAATATTATTATGTGGCTTGCTTATTATGTAAATAATGTAATTATAGAAAGTGTGTTGTAGTTAAGTAGAAGTAGAGTGTGATAGAAGTGGATAGGGGTCTAGTAAGAATGTTAAAGTGGCAAAGTGGCATAACGTTATTCGTTATTAAAGTGGCATAACGCTATTCGTTATTAAAGTGGCATAACGTTATTCGTTATTAAAGTGGCTAAGATGTAGGGGTAAATAAGAGGATAAGTGGTAAGGTGAGCAGGTTAGATAGTGGAGTATGTGTCTTCGGATACGTATATAATGCACGTAGTGGTTGTATGATAAGTTGCTTGATTAACTAGAATTCACTCAGCGTAGCTGACTTTTAATATGCACGCAGGTGATCTGACCAAAGAGCTAGCATGAGGATGACACATGGAATGGATTGAACGGCTGGCATCTAAGATGGAAGAAATGATGTTTTAAATATAATGTTTTGTGTTATGGTATCAAAGAAACGATTTAATATTTTGTAACGAATGCTTTAAGATAACGTTTCCGCGAAAGTTTTAAGTAACTCTGATTGTAACAACTGTGTTTATGAGTAAATCCGACGTTAAAGTAGGGCTACCGGATACGGGGTCTTACATAAAATAAAATACAAATGGATTTAAAGGATTTTTCATAATTGCTATGTATTTTAATAAGGTCCTACTAGGGACACCCCACAACCCTATACGCCCCCCGTAAAGAGCTATACGGGGGCCTATATGTAAGTCCCGAATCTGGATCACTACAATATGATATCAACCAAACGAGTATTGGTGCGGAATACTAAGACTCGGTGATTCAAGAACACGAATACAAACAAGTAATAACACAAGATTGCTTCAAAACACACGTATATTATAAATACGTCGGGTGCTTAAGCACTTACAATACCGATGACAATACTAGGAATGAACGACCCCCTCTCTAGTTTCTGCTCACCAACTCTCTTAATGTGAACAACCAACCTAAACCCTATACATGTTCTCTATATATATAGGGAAACCAACACACTGGCCCAAACACATAAAAGCCCACCGAGAACACAAAGGTGTTCTCGGTTTACATGGAACTCGCACCCAAAGCCCAATACGAAACCCAATAAATATATAACTAAGTACAAACCACCAAATATGGACCAACACTATACGTTCTGTATAAGGCTATAGGGGGCATAATTGAGAGGCCTATATGCCCCATATAGCTCTATACGGGACGTATTGGTGGGTTTTTTTTAGCAAAAATGGGCGGTGTCCTTAGAAAATCCTTTTTAATAAGAGTGTTGAAAGAGATTTATTTTTGTTTTTCATTTTTTTAATGATTCATAATACAAGTGGTTAGAAATGAGATACTTAAAGTATTTAATTCTAAAGTAGGTATATGATTCAAGCCCACCGAGAACACAAAGGTGTTCTCGATTTACATGGAACTCGCACCCAAAGCCCAATACGAAACCCAATAAACATATAACTAAGTACAAACCACCAAATATGGACCCAACAATCTCCCCCTTGGTTTGTAGCTTCGTTCTTGTTTATTTCACTTTAGACCAGCCTAACCGAAATTCGTAGGCATTTCGGTATTACACCAATGTAGTTCTTCAACTTGTTTGTGTTTACATCACTTTAGTCTTGATCATATCTTGGCCCTTTGATATGCGTCATTCTAACCAATTTATGACCCAAGAATCTCGCCTTTAGACTGATGCTTTCAAGATCTTCAGAATCTTTACTTGAACGTGATCAGCAACTTCAGCATCTGCATCCAATACTCTACCATCTCCCCCTTTTTGATAGCATCATCCAATTTGAATCTCAGATACTTCATATGCTTCCGTTGCAAGAAATCAGTCTTGAAAGAACAATCAACTTTGATAGAAAGATCAACCAAAATATTTTTGAAAATAATTAAATAAAACAAAATAAGACAGACATATTTTTGTACTTTTTATTTTTCTGTTTTTTTTTTAATTTTCTTGAAAAGACTTGAAATGAGATCATACCAGCTAAACCAACTATAACACAATAACTGATATCCGATTTCATGGGATGAGAACAAAAGCTTGATCTACGTTTAAAACGATTTCTTAACCCATTTTGTTTCGACAAGAGTAATTAAGAAGATAAGAAATAAATTAGATGAAATAAAATAAAACCAAAAACAACAAATAAAAAAAATTTAATCACCCGGTCTTCTTGTAATTTAGCAAAAATTTGGGATCAAATTTCAGTTTTTGATAAAAACGCCTCCTTTTATGAAAAGATCCAAACATGGAATCATATTGTTTAAGGTGCTGTCACAAGGATTCATGTTCAGCGTTATTATGACATAAGATAGCAGGTATAACGAACTTAGCATGATTTTCATTGCATCAGTGATATGAATTAGGTTCAGTTTGGCATAAAGCTTAGATGGACATCACTCATGGACCTGTGATGCCTTCTATCTCTTCTCAAAGCGTATTTGGCTTTCCCCAGATCACCCCAATTTGACTCCAAGCTTGATCAAAAGAATTTTATAGATAATTAAACATAATTTTAAGCTTTAAGGTTGAATGTTGGACTTACATGCCATCCGGACTTACAGGCCTTTTATTCGAGACATGACAAGACTTATTTTTGTGCCCCCATCTCTGTAGTTCTAGTTTGACCGTTTAAGCTTTTGAAATACGAATTTTTTATTTTTGCTTCACAATGATTTTTTTATTATATATTTTTCTCTTTTTGTTTTTCTCCTTTTTTTACTTCAGAAAAAACTTAGAAACATAATATTTTTGGTGATCAAGACACTAACGGGCTCGTGTATGACTGGGTAATCACTTTTCTGCCTATTATCCGGAGAGATGTATATGGAGACATGCACATTTTTTCAAAATGACTCTCCACAGTAAGTTTAGCAAATTTAGTTTATATCACTTCAACTTTTACGCATCATGGAAAGCTACCATACATATCAATGACTGTTCTAGAGCCTTTTAAGCTTAATAACTTCACCCGTTAGGCACACAGAAACAATTTATCTATCGTTTTCCAAAGGTTGGATCAATTTTCATTTGAAAATGTTTTGAAGCTTCTAAAAAGCTGTTAACTGAATAATGATATCACTTCCCATAAAATTATAGAAGACAAACATGTTAAGAACTCAGTCACCCCGGTCACTCTCCAGTTTTCAGGTAAATGGCTATCCCGTATGACCACTAGTGGTTAACAGGACCAAAACACATATGAAAATACGTGTCCCTCAAACTTGGAATTACCGACATAATTTTAAGTGAATGAATTCAAAACACACAAACACATCACAAACGCCCCAGATGCTTTCAGTCATTAGATAAATGGCTATCATATGAATCTACAAGTAGATCATCGGACCAAACATATACAAGTATATGTTCTTCAAACTTGAACAGCCGACATAATTTAAAACGAGAGTGAAGTTTGAAAGACATGGACAAAAGTTTTATAAATTCAAATTTTATTTTTTATAAACACACACACACTCTTTTTGAATTTTTTAATTTTCTCGTCCTAAATTTGTGCAAAAATTTTGAACGAAGGGAAAACTTTTATGTACAAATTTAACCTCAAAAAGACTCAATCGTCGAAACGTAGCATTTAAAAAAAAATAATATATTTAGAAGTGTGATAGTCAGCCAATTGATGTACTATCATTTCTCATGGAAGTTCAAGTCATTTTCTCATTTTTGCAAACAAAATACACTATACTTGAAAAACTATACGTGAACATATTTTTTGAATTTTTCTTAAAATTTAAAAATTTAAAATCTTTTTGACTGATCAATCTTTCATAACAAAGTGATACGGTTACCTTTTATCTTCAAGACATCATTTTCCCATTTGTGAGAATCTCCCCTTAAGAGTAAGCTTGTTTTGAGATTCTGCATCCTTGCTAGTTGAAAGTCTTGAACAACCTTTTAATATGCAATGAATTCCCTGATTTATTCCTACACACTTAGAGAGCAGATTAAAAACGTTCTGTCACCCTAAATTCCCGTCCAGGCAATAAATAATCCATAATATGGTTTAAAAATTTAAAAACAATGGATATTTTCCCTGTCATGTGCCTGGAACAACCCATTTAAAAAACAATGAATTTGTGGTTGTTCCTACACGCATAGCGGGATTAGTTGGACATAGGAACCCAAGTCATAAATGTCTTGGGGTTCCCTTGAGCATCAACATATGTGACCTCTTGCCAACTCATATCCTTCCCATCTTTAACGGAATCATTTGTTATTACATATTCTATTTGTTGAGTTTTAAGTCTCCAAGTCTGTCTTGGTTTAGTGAAATCTGAAGGAACAGACTTTGGAGTGGAACAATTCGAATTTGAATTCGAATTCTTAGAACTCTCAACACTCTTTGATTTCTGAAAATTTAATTTTCTTTTAACAGTTTCTAAATCATTTGAGTGCAAACCTGTCATATTAACTTTGAATCCTTGAGTATCTGTGACCCGTTGTACAGATACACGTGGTATTCTAAAATAAGCATTTTGTTTAACCACTGGATTCGGTTGAAACCTATTACCTTTCACCTGAGAAGCTTGTCTATTAACAGCACGGTAGTGACACTCCTTTGCCAAATGCCCGCCGTTCCCGCAGACGAAACACGCCTTCATCCTTCTTCTAATGTCAACGTAAGCACTTGCGTCATGTTGGAATTCCTTCTTAGGAAAGTTTTTCCCATTCTTCTTGCCCCTTGGTGGAGCCTTCTGATTTTGCTTGTAATAGGGAACATATAGACGATGCACACAATTTCTGGCTATATGTCCTAGTGTGCCACAGTGATAACATGTTTGCCTCTTAACATAAATAGCATCCAATGATTTATCAACACATGGAGATATGGAGGATCTATGAGGACGAGACTGTTCTTGATGTGCTGATTTCTTATGTGCCTTCCCTTTGGTGCCACAACTCTGTGTATTATTGTTAGTACAATTTTGAGTTGTGGTGTCATCTGAGTTTGATGACACGCTAGAATGAGATTCATTTTCATTAGCCTGAACCCCTTTACTATCAAAAGCAACATCATTTACTACATCTGCACATGAAGTAGAAGCATCAAAATTGTTCACACATTTAAAAACAGGCTTGATTTCCTCTAGGGATTCTGATCCAACAGTTTCAGATTGAACCTGTTTACCATAGTTCATGTCTTTTACCTTTTCTTCATGTTCTTTGGTAAGAGGAAGACCGGAATAGTTGTCATTGTAAGGTGGGGGTACCTGATTATATCCTATACCGTCTTCTTTGTTTTCTTTCCACCATAACGGATTGTCTTGAACTGACTACTTTACTGGAACCCTCGAATTTTTTGAAATCAATTTCAGCTCTCTCAAATTTAGCATTTAAATTTAAAATTTCTAACTTGGAGGCTTCCAGTTTAGCAGTTAACTCAATAATTTCTTGTTTGGCATCAAGGTGGTGACAACTTTTTATACTAAAATCAGACTTAAGCTTTTTAATGTCCTTGTTCTGAGCTTCTATTTTGTCTAGAAAGCCCTTTTCATTTTTCTCAAGTTTAAAATTTTCTGATTTTATTCTCTCCATATCTCTAGTTAAATTATCGAAATGAAGCTTATACAATTCTATTTTCTCACCACAATTTAAAGAATGGTTTAAAAACGAGTTGTGGAGAATCCATTGAGTAATTAATCTGATTAAACTTATTTTCCCGCCAAAATTTCTCGAAAAAATATGATCGCCAAAATTCTCCAGAAAGATGTCCTAATGAAAAGAAACGTCTAGGAAAAATTTCGTTTAAGACAAAATTTTTCGATTTTTTCCATCAAAAATTCATCGAAAGTCACCCCGAAAAAAATGTTTTTGCCAAATTTTTCAAAAATGAATTTGTACTTATAAGGAGTATTTTGGAAAAATTCTGTTTTTGGCAGAGAACCCTTGATCAATGGGCCAAAAACTCTGAAAATCAGCCGAGAACAACCAGAAACAGGTTTAACCAAGTAATTTTGGTAATAATCTAATCCCTGTTTTTATGGGATTCAAATTATTTCCAAACAAAGTGGATCTTGACCAAATCAGTAACTATCCTCCTTCCCCGATCAGTACCTCGGAAACACCACCAGAAAAAATGTTGTTCTTGAATACGTTGATATCACAATAACGAGCCTGAATTCGTCCAAGGCTGTGATACCAATTGTAAGTACCGAATCTGGATCACTACAATATGATATCAACACGAACACCATGTTTGTGCGGAATCCAAACACCGTGGTGATTCAAGAACAATATAAATAAAGAACAAGATGAAATATGGTTTCAATGCATACGATTCTATTAACAATAAATCGTCAGATACATAAACCACTTAGCCAAACAATCTAATGCTCTCTAGATGTGGTGGCTCTCAAAGTTCTTCTTAACAACTATCAACACGGGCTCCCCTGACTAATGACAAAATATCAACTATATATATAGGGTTTCCATATACAAAGCCCAAAGGCCAAGCCCAACTAAGCCTAACCAAAATCCATAAGGATTTTGGTGTTACTAGACAAACCGAAATCCCTATGGATTTCAGTATTACACCATCATAACCATAGTGCAATTCTTCAACTAGCCTTTGCTTATTTAACTTTAGTCTTGATCATGTCGTGGCCTTTTGATATGCGTCAGTCTAACTAAATTATGGCCCAACACTCTTGCTACTTTTTTTATCATATCACCAAGCAAATCAAAGCGTGTATTGTTTACTTATCATGTTAGTGTTTGTTTTTATTTGTTTTCAGCTGGAGTCTCAATGGTCGAAGGCGGAACATTCTTGGAGGAAATAATTATTGGGGAAGATTGTAACACCGGTGCATGTACAAAAATATGTCTCAAGACACGCTAATGCCAATGCAAAATGCAAATATTCCAGGGAGTATAAAAATAATGTATGTGACTGTTATTACCAATGTTGATGATATGTAAATTACCAAATAGCTTGGTCTTGAGAGTTAAGAAAAAGTTTATGAACCTGAGATCCTCTCTAAAAATAATATAAATAATTTTCTTGATATTATTATGAGTTGTCTACGCAATTACGCTTATAACAGGTGAGTACCGATTGGAACAATATATATACAGATATATATATATACATACATACATACATACATACATACAAACATACATACATACATACATACATTATGTAAATTGATAAGATTTAAAATAAAATACAAATGGATATAATTATGACGAATGCAATTTTGTGAGAAAATGACAAATTATGACGAATATTATTCTAGATGCCGGAAAATGACAAATTATGAAAATTGATAAGATTTAAAATAAAATACAAATGGATTTAAAGGATTTTTCATAATTGCTATGTATTTTAATAAGGTCCTACTGGGGACACCCCACACCCCCTATACGCCCCCCGTAAAGGGCTATACGGGGGCCTATACGTTTTGTATAAGGCTATATTCGGCATAATTGAGAGGCATATATGCCCCATATAGCTCTATACGGGACGTATTGGTGGGTTTTTTTTAGCGAAAATGGGCGGTGTCCTTAGAAAATCCTTTTAAATAAGAGTGTTGAAAGAGATTTTTTTTTGTTTTTCCTTTTTTTAATGATTCATAATCGAAGTGGTTAGAAATGAGATACTTAAAGTATTTAATTCTAAAGTAGGTATTTGATTCAAGTGTCACAAGATGATTGATATAAATAAAAGATAACGATGGGAATGTTTTAAATCGTTGCCGACACCGCATCACGCGGGCTACTACTAGTATGTATGTATGTATGTATGTATGTATGTAAGTATGTATGTATGTTTGTATGTATGTATGTGTGTATGTATGTATGTATGTATATATATTCAACCAATCGGTACCCACCCGTTATAAGCGTAATTGCGTAGACAACTCATAATAATATCAAGAAAATTATTTATATTATTTTTAGAGAGGATCACAGGTTCATAAACTTTTTCTAAACTCTCAAGACCAAGCTATTTGGTAATTTACATATCATCAATATTGGTAATAACAGTCACATTCGTTATTTTTAGCCTCCCAGGAATATTTGCATTTTGCATTGGCATTAGCGTGTCTTGAGACACATAGTTTTGTACATGCACCGGTGTTACAATCTTCCGCAATAATTATTTTCTCCAAGCATGTTCCGCCTTCGACCATTGAGACTCCATCTGAAAACAAATAAAATCAAACACTAACATGATAAGTAAACGATACACGCTTTGATTTGCGTGGTGATATGATAAAAAAAAGGTAGCAAGAGGACTAGTAATAAACCTCCAATAACAATAACGAGTAGCACCAAGCAAGAGTATGTAGACTTAGACATATTGTGTATGCTCAAACAAAAAGTAAAATGATTATTCTTTGAGAATTAGTTATGCTTGATTCATTTAAATAGTCAAATTTTGTATAATATTTTCTTTATTTACTATATTTCGAATAGAAAAAAACAAACCTTTTAAGAGTATATTTAATGCAAATATAACTATTAATTTGGATAATTATGTAACAATAATGAATATATAATAAGTGGTTACGATATGATAGAGAGTTGTATTTTAATAAGAAGTTTAAAAAGAAATCATTAAATGTTATGTGTCTAGTGTAGGGGCGGTAGTCTCTTAATAGTCATTAAGAGACTATTTATTTTTTAATGATTCATAACCTTTTAATGGTTAAAGGGTAGTCTTAAGTCTGAATGTTTAAGAATAATCATTAAGAGGTCGACTTTTAAACATTCAGACTTGTGGTTATCACTTAACCATTAGAAGGCTATGAAACTTTAAGAGGTAGCCTCTTAATAATCAGCTTCTTGATCATTAAGAGGCTACGAAAGAACCCCTAAGTGGGGACCAAATGGTTAAGGGCAACGAGGGAAATAAAGTTTCTCTTTTTCCTTCATTATCTTTTAACGTCCTTAAACTTTTTATATGTCATTTTGAAAAAAATTTTACACCAAAAAATTGTACGCTTTTTTTTATATTTAATATAAATATACTATTGTTATACTTTTAAAAAAAATAATCCAAAATTAATTTGGGTAAAACACAATTGACAAAACAACACATTAAAACACACAACGAACAACATATAAAAACACAATGACTTAGAACTTATAACACACTGTATTGAAAACTGTAACATCCTGTTTTCTAGTTTCGGCTAATAAAGTGAATATACGAGTTATTATGAGTTGGGCTAGTGTCGGGTAAATGGATATGGGTTATGGACTTGGGTTATGAATCAGCTGCTTATGATCTTCGCTTAGTCATCGGCTATTGATTCAGGATGATGATCTATGAGCCCCGATGTGATTGGAGGTGATCTAGGGGCTCCTAGAATCGCCCCTTTTCGTACCCCATACAGCTGGAAGTGAATTTCTTGATTAGGGTTCGTAAAATATAACATATAGACTAAAACTCGTTTTTTCGCGATAGACATAAGCCAAAAAATCATATATTATGGGTCCCGTAACTCATATTCTAGCCCAGGATAGGGATGAGCATGGTACCGTACCGCTACTGGTGCCGAAAATAACGGTCCTTAAAATCTGAAATTCTTGGTACCGGTAGCGGATGGTAACAGTACCAAGGGTAAAAAAGTCAGGAAATTAACTCCTAATCAAAAGAAGTGAAAAAGGAAATATTATTATTTATTTTATGTAATCAAACATTCACTTTTAAATTAAACGATATTTCTCTTAAACTGAACTGGAGACAACTAGTTTAAGTTTTGGTCTAAATAAACAATCTTGTTCTCAAATACAAAATAATTGCATCGCTTAAATATGTTTCTACTTACAACATGCTCAATTCAAAAGGCGCTCGAAATAACCGTGTTTGATATATATATAACTAACTAAACACCATGATATTAGACATTTAAAACACACCATTTTTTCCATTTATCAATCATCACAGGCAGCTAATTCTAATAATCAAATAAATATAGAAGTTTTATCTTTTACAATTACATCATCAACAAAAATCAAACCAAACCTAAATCTGATGCCCAAAAATTAAAACTGATATTGATTTCATTCTTAAATTGATTGATGTGATGTAAGTTTGGTTCAAGCATTTTATCAATCAGCTTGTGTGCACAAGAAGTTATTATTAGATTAACAGTCAGTCGGTTTGAAGAAGCAAGCAATCTAATATACCGAAATCAAATTGAATTGAACCAAACTAAACAACAATAATAAGAGCATGAATTCCTTCCTAATTCGTTGACACATTGATTTGTAATTTAATCGAAGAATAAACAAAAATCCCTAACTCGTTCACAAACCCCAACAATAGAAAAATCGACCGAAATTGAGCACAATTTATTCGGGTGAAAATATAATATAATATTATTATACAATCGAATGCAATTTTGTGAGAAAATGATAAATTATGACGAATATCATTCTAGATGCTGGAAAATGACAAATTATGAAAATTGATAAGATTTAAAATAAAATACAAATGGATTTAAAGGATTTTTCATAATTGCTATGTATTCTAATAAGGTCCTACTAGGGACACCCCACATCCCCTATACGCCCCCGCGTAAAGGGCTATACGGGGCCTATACGTTCTGTATAAGGCTATAAGGGGCATAATTGAGAGGCCTATATGCCCCATATAGCTCTATACGGGACGTATTGGTGGGTTTTTTTAGCGAAAATGGGCGGTGTCCTTAGAAAATCCTTTTTAAATAAGAGTGTTGAAAGAGATTTTTTTTTTGTTTTTCCATTTTTTAATGATTCTTAATCCAAGTGGTTAGTAATGAGATACTTAAAGTATTTGATTCTAAAGTAGGTATTTGATTCAAGTGTCACAAGATGATTGATATAAATAACAGAAAATGACTGGATTGTTTTAAATCGTCGCCGACACCGCATCACGCGGGCTACTACTAGTATGTATGTATGTATGTATGTATGTATGCATGTATGTATGCATGCATGCATGCATGCATGCATGCCTTGTATGTATGTATGTATGTATGTATGTTTGTATGTATGTATGTATGTATATTCAACCAATCGGTACTCACCTGTTATAAGCGTAATTGCATAGACAACTCATAATAATATCAAGAAAATTATTTATATTATTTTTAGAGAGGATCACAGGTTCATAAACTTTTTCTAAACTCTCAAGACCAAGCTATTTGGTAATTTACATATCATCAACATTGGTAATAACAGTCACATTCGTTATTTTTAGCCTCCCTGGAATATTTGCATTTTGCATTGGCATTAGCGTGTCTTGAGACACATAGTTTTGTACATGCACCGGTGTTACAATCTTCCCCAATAATTATTTTCTCCAAGCATGTTCCGCCTTCGACCATTGAGACTCCAGCTGAAAACAAATAAAAACAAACACTAACATGATAAGTAAACGATACACGCTTTGATTTGCGTGGTGATATGATAAAAAAATAGCAAGAGGACTAGTAACAAACCTCCAATAACAATAACGAGTAGTGTAACATCCCGAAATTTCTAAGAATATTAATAATTAAATTAATTAATATTAGTGGGAAAGTTTACTTAGGTTAGTCGGGGAATAATTAAATAGAGTAGAAGCTATTATGGGTCGGGCTAGTATTGGGTAATGGATACGGGTTATGGACTTGGGAAGAAAGGAAGAGACCATGAGCTTAAGCCCATGATCCATAATTATATAAACCTTAATCCCCATTTTCCATTCATTTCACACATATTCCATACACCACCAAAACACACACTTAGCTCCCTCCCTCTCTCTCTAAGCCGAAACCAAGAAGGAAGAAGAAGAATAACCGATTTCCGACCCGAGGTAATGATAGTTTATTAGTGTATGAGCTTAACCCGTTAGATATAGTCACGAAATGATGAACCGACACCGTTAAACCCTTAAGTCATGAGATCCGGATGGAATCGGGTATGAACCGAACCTAAGATGGGCTTAGGGATCACCCTAGCTCATATCTGGATCGAACGGGACGAAAAACGGTGAAACGGTGGTGAAAAAGCGAGATTTCGCTTTTCCGGCGAGATCCCGCTATTCCGGCAATGGCGGCGCCGGAAAGGCGGCGCCGGAGATTTCTGGTACAAGGTTAGGGGTGTCAGGGAATGTTCTGACCTAATCCTAGTTCGCTAGCGGGAATTTAACGAATCAAAGGTGATTCGCTAACTGATTCGTCTAAGGGAAGCATAACGAACTAAGCTCTAGTTCGTATCCGATTCGTTAAGGGAAAAAGGGTAACGAATTACCCTTGATTCGTATTAGCCATTTCGTTAAAAGAGATAATGAATTAGATTATCCAATTCGCTACATGAACTGATTCGTTAATAACTAGTTCGTTAAAGGGTCCGATTCGCCAAACGACCAGTTCGTTATAATAGTCAGTTCATTATAAGGAATGAGTTCATTCTTTAAGAACTTCAATTCGTTAGGGACTGTAACGAACTAGAAGTTTGGTAGGATGACAAAGCAGTCCCAGGATTAGAAAGAATGAGATAATTACATATTAGCCCTTGGACTTTGTTAATTAGTGAAAGACACCTTAAAGGTTAACGAGTAAAGATTAACTAACCGGGTAATGATTCAATGAAGTAAAACCGGTTTAGACGTGTAATACTAATTAGGTAGCAATGAGTATGGCCAGAGTAGTATTTGATATTCCATTATTAAACAGTTAGACGCATAGCTCGAGAAGGGAGTAACCATTAGCAGAAGAAGTAACCAAGATCAGGTGAGTTTCTAGCCCCATTCCTTGTTATGTTTTCGGGGCTGTGTGCATACTCGATGTGATTTGTTAATACACTTATCCTAAGCGATAAGTGTATGCCCAATGTGATATATGTGAACGGTATAAAGGATTTGCTTGTCGGTACATGAACGATCTTCGGATATTGCACGTACTGTCAAGTTATAGTTACGAATATGAATGCTACGTACAATGTATAAATGATTTCTTGTCGGTACATGAACGATCTTCGGATATTGCATGTACTGTCAGGCAATGGCTTGATAGAGTGTTCTTATGCTATAATTATTGTATATGTGAAGTATGCGTATACAGGTACATGAAAGGTATATAAGTTCTACGTCAGACGTAGTAAGTTAGGATGGCAAATCTCTCTAACTTTCGTTGGACATAGACTTGACAGGTGATGGCGTAGTTAAGGACGGTGGGCCTTATACGAGTTACAGACGATAGATGAGAACGTAGTTAAGGACGGTGGACCTTATACGTGCTTCAAATAAGAGTCAGCGTAGGAAAGGACTGCGGACATTATTCTTGCTGTATTTGTGTTGTGATAGTATAAGAGAGGACTACAGACCTCTTGCGTGCTAAGAAATAGAAGTCAGCATAGGAAAGGACTATGGACCTTACACTTGCTATAGTTGAGTCGTGATAGCATAGGGGAGGACTGCGAACCTCTTACGTGTTATCACTTAGTTTGCAACGCAGAGAAGGACTGCGGACCTTGCATGTGTTGTTAACATAGGATGGTACAGGGAAGGACTGCGGACTTTATACGTACCATAGATGGTGAACATAGGTAAGGAAGGTGGACCTTTTTCATGTTCACGGCCTTGAGTACAGGTATAGATGGCGGACTATGAACGTACTCACGGTAGACTGAGGTTTGTGATTGTAGATATGTATGTATGTATGTGTGGAAGTAGGGTACTGATTAAGTATTAGTATATATCTTCGGATATATATGTTTGCATGTTATGTGTACGTATTGTATGTAATGTATGTTGCCTGATTAACTAGAACTCACTCAACGTAGCTGACTTTTAGTATGCACGCAGGTGAGCCGATTAAAGAGTCGGCATGAGGAGGACACATGGTATGGATTGAACGGCTGGCATCTAAAGATGAACGAAAGGATGTTTTCAATATAATGTTTGTGATATGGTATTAAAGAAAAGATTAATTGTTTTGTAATAAACGGTTAAAGTTTTATGTTCCGCGAAAGTTTTAATAAACTCTGATTTGTAGAACTGTGTTGATGAGTAAATCCAACGACCAAATGTGAGGCACCGGGATCGGGGCCTTACAAGTTGGTATCAGAGCAAAGTTCGAGAGATTCAAGCATCCTACATGCTTAGACTCGGACAGAGAATGGGATTTAAGTAAGAAAAGAAAGAAGATGCCAGTTCAAGATAACCATGTGTCACTCAAGCAAGCTCAGTAATGGTAAAGTATATGGTTAAATAATGTTTAAGATGTTAGCTTAATTGTTAAAGGAAGGATATGTGTGTGTTAGGGATAGGATTAATTGATTTTGATTGGTTAACTGTTTAAAGTAGAAACTAGCACAAGTGAAATCATAAAGGGAAGTAGGTAGAACCTGAGGAGTAATGCAAATAGTTAATTACACTTGATCAACGCCATTAACTACTTACCTTACGAATCACTTGATAAATAATTCCTTGAGTGATGACGTTTGTGTTTTCCCCTTAGAATACAATGGCTGGAGCAAGACAGTTTGTTGGTAAGGGAGGTCACACTGGACGTCCTTGTGGACTACGCGTCGTCCGAGAACCTTCTGAAAAACCAGTTACTACCACGAGAAAGGAGAAAAGTGAAACTCTGCTAGGACCAAGCAGCGATGAAGGGTATTAGCTGGATCATGTTGTTCAATTTGCCATTTCATACGCTGTAGCTGCTGCAGGGAAGAAATTTCCTCCTGGCAAGTCTGCTGAAAGCCATGCAAGGGCCACTGAGAAGGCAGGGGAAGACAGTAAGAGGGTGACGATAATAAGGGAGGAGCGAAAGGAACCAAAAGATCTGCAGGTGTCGTGGAGTATGCAGGGAACAAGATACCAAAGGTTACGGGAAAAGAAACATGCAAAGTGTGCGGGAAGATGCACCTGGGAGAATGCAAGGGTGGTTCAAACCAGTGCTACCGATGCGGGAAGAAGGGACACATAACTCGTGATTGCACCAAGGACCAGAAATGTTACAGGTGTGGTAAGTCGGGTCACTTATCTAGAGATTGTGGGGAAGGAACAAGAAGAGATGAGTTCTCGATCTGTGGAAAATGTGGGAAGAAACACTCGGGAGAGTGCAGAATGGGACTAGGTGTGTGCTTCAGGTGTGGAAAAGCATGACATCTCTCTTGGGAGTGTAAGGAACACCATAGGTGTCACAACTGTGGAGGACGTGGACACCTAGCAAGGGACTGCAGAAAACCGAAGGAAGGACGTGAAGCGGAGAAGAATGCTTGAGGTTTAACAGTTTCCTCTGCATGCTTGGAAAAGATCATTCAAGAAGGCTAGCTACTAGCCATAAGTTTATTTTATGTTTGACTTTTAATGACTCTATGCGTGTTATTTTATATTGAAGTTTAGACTCATGTTTATTAATTATGATATGAACTGTTTTGAATGCATGTGGGTTATGATAAATAGATGTGTTGTATTAGAACGTCATCTTAGAATTTAGCGTTATTATACAAAACAAGAGCCCTTGGAAAGACGAGACGAGACTTGAGACATCGAGAGCCTCATGGAAAAGCTACCTTAATAGCTAAAACACATGAACACCGCTCGGTGACTACAAGTCGGGAGTAAAAAGATAACCCAGAAAGCAAAGACGATTCACTAAAAGTCTTAATAAACTCTGATTTGTAGAACTGTGTTGTTGAGTAAATCCAACGACCAAATGTGAGGCACCGGGATCGGGGCCTTACACGTAGCACCAAGCAAGAGTATGTAGACTTAGACATATTGTGTATGCTCAAACAAAAAGTTAAATTATTATTCTTTGAGAATTAGTTATGCTTGATTCATTTAAATAGTCAAATTTTGTATATTATTTTCTTTATTTATTATATTTCGAATACAAAAAAACAAACCTTTTAAGAGTATATTTAATGCAAATATAACTATTAATTTCGATAATTATGTACCAATAATGAATATATAATAAGTGGTTACGATATGATAGAGAGTTGTATTTTAATAAGAAGTTTAAAAAGAAATCATTAAATGTTACGTGTCTAGTCTAGGGGCTGTTTGGTAGCCTCTTAATAGTCATTAAGAGATTATTTATTTTTTAATGATTCATAACCTTTTAATGGTTAAAGGGTAGTCTTAAGTCTGAATGTTTAAGAATATCATTAAGAGGTCGACTTTTAAACATTCAGACTTGTGGTTATCACTTAACCATTAGAAGGCTATGAAACTTTAAGAGATAGCCTCTTAATAACCAGCTTCTTGATCATTAAGAGGCTACAAAACAACCCCTAAGTAGGGACCAAATGGTTAAGGGCAACGAGGGAAATAAAGTTTCTCTTTTTCCTTCATTATCTTTTAACGTCCTTAAATTTTTATACTTCATTTTGAAAAAAAAATTTACACCAAAAAATTGTACGCTTTTTTTATATTTAATATAAATATACTATTGTTATACTTTTGAAAAAAATAATCCAAAATTAATTTGGGTAAAACACAATTGACAAAACAACACATTAAAACACACAATGGACAACATATAAAAACACAATGACTTAGAATTTATAACACACTTTATTGAAAACTGTAACATCCCGTTTTCTAGTTTCGGCTAATAAAGTGAAAATAAGAGTTATTATGAATTGGGCTAGTGTTGGGTAAATGGATTGGGTTATGGACTTGGGTTATGAATCAGCTGCTCATGATCTTCGCTTAGTCATCGGCTATTGATTCAAGATGATGAACTATGTGCCCCGAGGTGATTGGAGGTGATCTAGGGGCTCCTGGAATCGCCCCTTTTCGTACCCCATACGGCTGGAAGTGAATTTCTTGATTAGGGTTCGTAAAATATAACATATAGACTAAAACTCGTTTTTTCCTGTTTTTTATGTCCATCGCGATTCGCGATGGACATAAGCCAAAAAATCATATATTATGGGTTCCGTAACTCCTTTTCTAGCCCAGGATAGGGATGAGCATGGTACCGTACCGCTACTAGTATCGAAAATAACGGTCCTGAAAATCTGAAATTCATGGTACCGGTACCGGATGGTACCGGTACCGAGGGTAAAAAAATCAGGAAATTAACTCCTAATCAAAAGAAGTGAAAAAGAAATATTATTATTTATTTTATGTAATCAAACATTCACTTTTAAATTAAACGATATTTCTCTTAAACTGAACCGGAGACAACTAGTTTAAGTTTTGGTCTAAAAAAAATCTTGTTCTCAAATACAAAATAATTGCATCGCTTAAATATGTTTCTACTTACAACATGCTCAATACAAAAGGCTCTCGAAATAACCGTGTTTGATATATATAATTAACTAAACACCACGATATTAGACATTTAAAACACACCATTTTATCCATTTATCAATCATTATAGGCAACTAATTCTAATAATCAAATAAATATATAAGTTTTATCTTTTACAATTACATCATCAACAAAAATCAAACCAAACCTAAATCTGATGCCCAAAAATTAAAACTGATATTGATTTCATTCTTAAATTGATTGATGTGATGTAAGTTTGATTCAAGCATTTTATCAAACACCTTGTGTGCACAAGAAGTTATTATTAGATTAACAGTCGGTCGGTTTGAACAAGCAAGCAATCTAATCTACCGAAATCAAATTAAGTTGAACCAAACTAAACAACAATAATAAGAGCATGAATTCCTTCCTAATTCGTTGACACATTGATTTGTAATTTAATCAAAGAATAAACAAAAATCCCTAACTCGTTCACAAACCCCAACAGTAGAAAAATCGACCGAAATTGAACACAATTTATTCGGGTGAATATTATTCTAGATGCTGGAAAATGACAAATCGACCGAAAATGATAAATTATGATGAATATTATTCTAGATGCTGGAAAATGACCAATTATGAAAATTGATCAGATTTAAAATAAAATACAAATGTATTTAAAGAATTTTTCATAATTGCTATGTATTTTAATAAGGTCCTACTAGGGACACCCCACACCCCCGTAAAGGGCTATACAGGGGCCTATACGTTTTGTATAAGGCTATATGGGGTATATATGAGAGGCCTATATGCCCCATATAGCTCTATACGGGACGTATTGGTGGGATTTTTTAGCGAAAATGGACGGTGTCCTAAGAAAATCCTTTTTAATAAGAGTGTTGAAAGAGAATTTTTTTTTTCCTTTTTTTAATGATTCATAATCCAAGTGGTTAGAAATGAGATACTTAAAGTATTTAATTCTAAAGTAGGTATTTGATTCAAGTGTCACAAAATGATTGATATAAATAACAGATAACGACTACAATGTTTTAAATCGTCGCTCACACCGCATCACTCGGTCTACTACTAGTATGTATGTATGTATGTATGTATGTATGTATGTATGTATGTATGTATGTATGTATGTATGTATTTATGTATGTATGTATGTATGTATGTATGTATGTATATTCAACCAATCGGTACCCACATGTTATAAGCGTAATTGCGTAGACAACTCATAATAATATCAAGAAAATTATTTATATTATTTTTAGAGAGGATCACAGGTTCATAAACTTTTTCTAAACTCTCAAGACCAAGCTATTTGGTAATTTACATATCATCAACATTGGTAATAACAGTCACATTCGTTATTTTTAGCCTCCCTGGAATATTTGCATTTTGCATTGGCATTAGCGTGTCTTGAGACACATAGTTTTGTACATGCACCGGTGTTACAATCTTCCCCAATAATTATTTTCTCCAAGCATGTTCCGCCTTCGACCATTGAGACTCCAGCTTAAAACAAATAAAAACAAACACTAACATGATAAGTGAACGATACACGCTTTGATTTGCGTGGTGATATGATAAAAAAAGTAGCAAGAGGACTAGTAACAAACCTCCAATAACAATAACGAGTAGCACCAAGCAAGAGTATGTAGACTTAGACATATTGTGTATGCTCAAACAAAAAGTAAAATGATTATTCTTTGAGAATTAGTTATGCTTGATTCATTTAAATAGTCAAATTTTGTATATTATTTTATTTATTTAATATATTTCAAATAGAAAAAAACAAACCTTTTAAGAGTATATTTAATGCAAATATAACAATTAATTTCAATAATTATGTAACAATAATGAATATATAATAAGTGGTTACGATATGATAGAGAGTTGTATTTTAATAAGAAGTTTAAAAAGAAATCATTAAATGTTGTGTGTCTAGTCTAGGGGCTGTTTGGTAGGCTCTTAATAGTCATTAAGAGACTATTTATTTTTTAATGATTCATAACCTTTTAATGGTTAAAGGGTAGTCTTAAGTCTGAATGTTTAAGAATATCATTAAGAGGTCGACTTTTAAACATTCAGACTTGTGGTTATCACTTAACCATTAGAAGGCTATGAAACTTTAAGAGATAGCCTCTTAATAACCAGCTTCTTGATCATTAAGAGGCTACGAAACAACCCCTAAGTGGGGACCAAATGGTTAAGGGCAACGAGGGAAATAAAGTTTCTCTTTTTCCTTCATTATCTTTTAACGTCCTTAAATTTTTTATACGTAATTTTGAAAAAAAATTTTACACCAAAAAATTGTACGCTTTTTTTATATTTAATATAAATATACTATTGTTATACTTTTGAAAAAAAGAATCCAAAATTAATTTGGGTAAAACACAATTGACAAAACAACACATTAAAACACACAATGGACAACATATAAAAACACAATGACTTAGAATTTATAACACACTTTATTGAAAACTGTAACATCCCGTTTTCTAGTTTCGGCTAATAAAGTGAAAATACGAGTTATTATGAGTTGGGCTAGTGTTGGTTAAATGGATATGGGTTATGGACTTGGGTTATGAATCAGCTGCTCATGATCTTCGCTTAGTCATCGGCTATTGATTCACGATGATGAACTATGTGCCCCGAGGTGATTGGAGGTGATCTAGGGGCTCCTGGAATCGCCCCTTTTCGTATCCCATACGGCTGGAAGTGAATTTCTTGATTAGGGTTCGTAAAATATAACATATAGACTAAAACTCGTTTTTTCCCGTTTTTTATGTCCATCGCGATACGCGATGGACATAAGCCAAAAAAATCATATATTATGGGTCCCGTAACTCATTTTCTAGCCCAAGATAGGGATGAGCACGGTACTGTACCGCTACCGACCGATACCGATACCGAAATTAACGATCCCGAAAATCTGAAATTCTTGGTACCCGGTACCGGGATGGTACCGGTACCGAGGGTATAAAAATCAGGAAATTAACTCCAAATCAAAAGAAGTGAAAAAGAAATATTATTATTTATTTTATGTAATCAAACATTCACTTTTAAATTAAACGATATTTCTCTTAAACTGAACTGGAGACAACTAGTTTAAGTTTTGATCTAAATAAAAAATCTTGTTCTTATATACAAAATAATTGCATCGCTTAAATATGTTTCTACTTACAACATGCTCAATACAAAAGGCGCTCGAAATAACCGTGTTTGATATGTATAACTAACTAAACACCACGATATTAGACATTTAAAACACACCATTTTATCCATTTATCAATCATCACAGGCAGCTAATTCTATTAATCAAATAAATATAGAAGTTTTATCTTTCACAATTACATCATCAACAAAAATCAAACCAAACCTAAATCTGATGCCCAAAAATTGAAACTGATATTGATTTCATTCTTAAATTGATTAATGTGATGTAAGTTTGGTTCAAGCATTTTATCAAACAGCTTGTGTGCACAAGAAGTTATTATTAGATTAACAGTCAGTCGTTTTGAACAAGCAAGCAATCTAATCTACCGAAATCAAATTGAATTGAACCAAACTAAACAACAATAATAAGAGCATGAATTACTTCCTAATCCGTTGGCACATTGATTTGTAATTTAAACGAAGAATAAAAAAAATCCCTAATCGCAATGCCGCATGATCAGTATAAACTATGGTTTTTGACGGCACGAGATAAGAACGAAATTTGTCGAACGCGAAGACCACTGCTAGAAGCTCCTTCTCAGTAGTCGCGTAATTCTCCTGAGCATCATTGAGGGTCTTAATCACGTAATAGATAGGATGGAAGTGCTTGTCCTTCCGCTGACCTAGAACAGCCCCGACTGCAAAATCACTAGCGTCGCACATGAGCTCGAAGGGTAAGCTCCAGTCGGGTGCTACTAAGATAGGGGCATTAATCAACTGCCCCTTGAGAGACTCAAACGCCTTCAGATAATCAGCATCAAAGTCAAATGCGACGTCCTTCTCTAAAAGGCAAGTCATGGGCCGGGTGATCTTAGAAAAATCTATAATGAACCTACGATAAAAACCCGCATGCCCGAGAAAACTACGAACGGATTTCACACTAGTCGGTGTAGGAAGTCTACTGATAGTGTCAATCTTAGCTCTGTCTACCTCAATACCGTCTCGCAAAATCTTGTGACCGAGCACAATGCCTTCAGTCACCATGAAGTGGCACTTCTCCCGGTTCAACATCAACTTAGTCTCTATGCATCGCTTCATCATCTTCTCAAGATTAGAAAGACATTGATCGAATGAGTCCCCATATACCGAAAAATCGTCCTTGAAAACCTCCATGGAACTCTCGATCATGTCCTGGAAAATCGCTACCATGCAACGCTGGAAAGTAGCCGGAGCATTACATAACCCGAAAGGCATATATTTGTACGCGAAGGTACCGTATGGGCATGTAAAAGTGGCCTTTTCCTGATCCTCATGTGCGACCGAGATCTGTAAATAACCTGAAAATCCATCAAGAAAACAGTAAAACTGTTGTCCCGATAAACACTCCAACATCTGATCTATGAACGGAAGAGGAAAGTGGTCTTTCCTAGTAGCGTCATTAAGCCTCCAGTTGTCACTACGTTCGTTAGTGACAACTGTCATCCCTCCCTTCTTAGGGATGACCTGGACGGGACTCACCCATGAAGAATTGGAAATGGGATAGATCAGGCCTGCGTCTAGGAGTTTGATAACCTCCTTTTTGACCACCTCTGACATGTTAGGGTTGAGCCTCCTTTGAGGTTGGCTTGTATTCATCCTCCATGAGTATCCTGTGCGTGCAAAAGTTCGGGCTGATGCCCTGAATGTCCATGAGTTTCCACGCAATAGCCTATTTATGTGCCTTGAGCACATCAACCAACCTCAACTTCTCATCATCCGTCAAATGAGAAGAAATGATAACGAGTAAATCGGCCTCACCGTCCAAGAAAGCATACTCTAAATGAGGAGGTAGCTCTTTAAGCTCGAGGGACGGTGGTGCCTCAATTGATGGTCTCTTCTTCGGTCCCTCGGTGCTATCGGCAATCGTGAACACCTCGGGGTATTCAGGAGGTGAGCTAGCAAGAATGCTCGGGTCGTGCTCTGGGGAACATCAACCTCTTCCTCCTGATTGAGAAAATCTGCTCCAGATATGTAGTCAAGACAGCGCTCGAACTGAGATATGAACATGTCAAGAAAGTAAACAGAATCGTCCTGACTACTGGAGTTCCTCATCGATTTGACGACATCGAAGGTGACGTTCTCCTCCCCTACACGAAGTATAATTTTGCCTTCGAAGACGTCAATAAGCGCTTTAGCAGTACGCAGGAAGGGTCGTCCCAAAATGAGTGGGACCTGATCGTCAGCCTCAATGTCAAGAATAACAAAATCCACGGGGAAAACGAATTTATCGACTTTAAAGAGTACTTTTCCAAGATTCCCCGCGGATATTTGACCAAACGTTCGGCCAAGGATAAACTCATGCGCGTCGGGACCGGCTCGCCAAGGTCTAACTTTTTATAGAGAGAATATGGCATCAGATTTATGCTAGCACCTAAATTGTAACATCCTGAATTTTCAAATAATAATATTTTATATTATTCTTAATGGAAAAGTTTACTTGGATTAATAAACAAAATACGAAAAAAGGGAAAGAGAAGTAGGCCAATTAGAGAGAATTAATCATGGACTAAAAAGGAAAGATGGGCCTTAGGTCCATGGGCTTAAGGGAGTATAAATACCCCTTAAACCCTAAATTTTTCCATTTCCATCCATATTATCCATCTTATTCTCTCTACACCTTAAAAACACACACTTAAGCCTAATACCCCTCCCTTAGCCGCTGACCACCATCCGAACCTCAAAACCAAGATTTGTAATAGTGAATCTCCGATCGTACAAGCAAGCTAACAAGTCCTAGATCGCATATCAAGCTAGTTACAAGATCCAAG
Source organism: Bidens hawaiensis (assembly GCF_021521415.1). Taxonomy (NCBI): domain Eukaryota; kingdom Viridiplantae; phylum Streptophyta; class Magnoliopsida; order Asterales; family Asteraceae; genus Bidens; species Bidens hawaiensis. Next base: position 213,631 of record NW_027495391.1, on the reverse strand, counting down.
CTCATAACCAAGCTAGCCGTGACTTTAGAAACTTCATAAAGGTACGTTCTTGACCTTAATGGTTATGTTTTTATGAACGAATAATCATGAAACTCAAACCTAGAGTAGATCGGTCTAGTTAGTTCATAAAGTAGCAAACTTGATGATTAAAACGGACTTAATGGACATATGGTTATATACGGCTCATAGATGAACCCTAGATCTAGCCTAGAACGTTTTAAAAGTATAAAGGTCCAAGCTTTATGCCTAAAACGGGTTAGATCTTGAACCATGATAGAAATGGGTGTAAAACGGTTATGAATGATGTTAAAAAGGGGGTTAAATGTTCATGATTTGTGCCATAGAATAGTTACTGTGCAAGGCAGAAACGTAAAGGTAGAAATATGAGCTGAACTGGGGTCTCGGCCAGATTTGAGGGTTCTCGGCCAGCCCGTGATTTCGGCCAAAACAAGTTCTCGGTCAACGAGAGTTCTCGGTGACCTGGGTTCTCGATCACCAAGAGGTTCTCGGTCAACAACGAGTTCTCCGCCAAAGAGTTCTCGGCCAAAACAGGTTTTCGGCCATCAGGGTTCTCTGCCAAGGAGTTCTCGGCCAGTTCCTATTTGGGCCTGACCCAAGTTGGGCCTAAGTGCTCTAAGGGACAGTTGGGCCGATCAAAGCCCACAACCCACCTAAAACTAAGCAAGACCAATTTAGAAAATGCAATGGTTAACAATAATACCAACTAAAGCAAGTAAACGGTTAATTAACAAGAAAATTATATTTAACAGTTAGCCGTGCTCAACTAAAGAAGGGGATTATGATTAACGGCGAGCGCAACAGGATCCAGGTGAGTTTTTAGCCCCATTCCTTGTTATGTTTTCGGGGCTGTGTGCATACTCTATGTGATAGTTAATACACTTACCTTAACTGGTAAGTGTATGCCTTATATGGTTTATATTTTATGTATGTATATCTTAAATAAGAATGAAAGCTTGTCGGTATGTAAACGATCTTCGGATATTGCACATGCTAACAAGGGTGGTATGTTTATGATAGATGAATGTGTATGATAGATATATGTACAATATATGAATATGTACGAAGGAAAAGAGAAAGTGTGTAAATTATATATAAACAAGAAGGAAGGTATGATATGAAGGAATTGACGGTAAGGGTGGCAGACCCTAATAATATCTGTGAAGGAGGGTGGCAGACCCTAATAATATATGTGAAGGAGGGTGGCAGACCCTAATAATATCTGTGAAGGAGGGTGGCAGACCCAAATAATATATGTGAGGTTATAGGGCGAGAGGCTCTTTAAGGGTGGCATACCCTAATAATATCTATGAGGTTATAGGGAGAAAGGCTCTTTAAAATGTAAAGTATGTATGTAACGAAAGATAAAGTATGAGGTATGAAAGAAAGAAAGAAAGTATGAAAGTAAGAATGAGAGTATATACTTACGTATGTATGAAAGAAAGTAAAGAAGGACAAGTATGTAATATAAGAATGTATTGTATGTTGATTGTATTAACTAGAACTCACTCAGCGTAGCTGACTTTTAGTATGCACGCAGGTGAGTAGAATGAGGCAGATAGCTTGAGGGGGACACGTGGCATGGTTGGATGAAGCTGGCATCTGAGGATTTTGTTATGATGTTTTATCACTATGTTTTATGTTATGTTTTAAAAAGACAAATTATGGATGATTGTAACGAATGATTGACTATTTTAGTTTCCGCGAAAGTTTTTAATTAACTCTGATTTTAGAACTGCGTTTATGAGTAAATCCAACACCAAAGTAGGGCTACCGGTAACGGGGCCTTACATAAATCGGCCAACGCGTAGCTCTCAGTCGAGCTGCTAAACAAACACGGGATCGTGAAGTGTCCCAGGTCTGCTAATTTCTCCAGCAGCTTGTTCTGGACTACCGCAGAGCATCCTTCATTTAAACTTACTGTCGAAAGCCCCTCCTGCTTCTTCTTATTCGAAAGAAGATCTTTTCAGAATTTGACATATTTAGGCATATGCTGGAGTGCCTCGACAAACGGAAGATTGATTTTTAGCTGTTTTAACATGTCTAAGAAATGTCCATATTCCCGTGCACTTCTACCACAGAAGACAAGCAGGTTACGGAACTCGAGTAAGATCAACTTCGGGACTCTTCTTATCTTCAATCTTCTTCTCAACAACTTTCTTCGCGGGAGACTCACTATTTGACACGGTACTTGCTGGGGCTCGCCTCTCGTGCGTCCTCACAGGAGTCTCCATCTCTATCTCCTCGTCCATCGGCTCCTCCTCATCTGCCGGCGACTGCTCTCGATCACCTCCTCTGCCACTACGGATGGTCATTGCCTTCAACTGTGCATTCGGGTTAGGCTATGTGCTGCCCTGAAACGCTCCGACCTGTTTATTAGGTATCATCTGCTTCATCATCTCATCCACCTTTCGAGACATCTCCAAAAATGACGACTGTTGGTTCTTCAATAGGGTGACGTGCTCAACCAATCTCTGATGTGTGTTATCATCTCTGTCAATAAGGTGAGAAAGCATGGTAGATTGCTTAGTTAGAAGTTCCTTAAGATCCGGATCCATACCGCTACTCTTCCCCGCACTCGAACTCCCTAGTGCCTCAGGGTTACTAACCTGAACCTGCTCCTGCCTCTGCTGAAAACCCTGAGCATTACCTCCCGACCTCCAACCATAGTTGGAGTTATTTCTCCATTCTGATTACCCAAGTAGTCCACCTTCTCTTGTTGATCGACCGGAAAATCAACTGTATCGTGCCCTACACGACAGATTTCGCATTTCTAAGCGATCTTCTTCAACTCTCGGATATCCTTCTGCATTGCCTCTAAGGCAGCCGCGATGCTAGTATCGTTCGAGACTTGATAAATGCCTCGAGCGGAAGAGGTGGTGGTTTTAGAAGTACCTCGGGCGAACGGCTCCTGCTGCTCAGCTAGGGCGAAACTCTCAAACAACGACTCACACTCATCTATATCCAGCTTCTCTAGCATGTTTCCTCCTACTGGCGTATTGAATCTCTTTTGCATCTCAAAGGTCAGCCCGTTATAAAATTTCTCAACTACAGCCCATTCGAGTAGACCATGCTGGTGGCATCTACTAAGCAGATTATAGAACCTTTCCTAAGCCAAAGGGTATGGCTCGTCATGTCCATGCGAAAAGAACAGATCTGATCATGAAGTCGTGAGGCTTTAGATGGCGGAAAGTACTTCTTAAGGAATTCAGCTTGAAGATTATCCAAGGTAGTGATGGACTCAGGGGGGAGGTTTTCCAACCACGATGAAGCACGACCCTCTAGAGAAAAAGGAAAAAGATGAAGGTAGAAGTAGCACGAGTGACGTTGGTAATATTAAAAGTGTCGCAAATACGAGTGAATTTGTTCAGATGGCCAGGTGCGTCCTCGTCTTCAAGTTCGTGAAATGGGGCAGAATTAGTGATGGAATTCATGACATTGGTCGAAATCTGCCAGTTATTAGCATCAGGCATCGCCGGACGTGAGATAGCAGATCGTCTCCCCATAACTCCCCCATTCTCTCTCGAGTAAACCGTACGCCTAGGGGGGTTAGCGTCACCCATATCTAAAGTGGAATCAGAAACGTGTACCTTGATTTCGCGTAGAGCACGTGCAATCTCTCGAAACTCCTTACGGCGTTCACGAAAATCTCTCTCGGGTTCGTCAGAAGCAGTGAACTCTAGTGGTCCTAGTGATCGTGTACGTCGCATACGCTGAAAAACAAGTAAAATAATGAGGACCCAAACTTATCCCTAAAGCACACACGTTACAATCAAGGCACATATAGCAATCAAGAGCAATTATATAATAATAAAATAAAACTAATTAATTAACTAAAACTAAAAACAAACAAAAAGCAAATAGAAACTACTTCGCTATTACCAAGTGTCCCCGGCAACGGCGCCAAAAACTTGATGTGCGCAAAGTGGTATATAAAATTTTAGCAAATAATGACCAAGCACAACGAGTAATAAAAACCTAGAATAGCCTAAACCAAACCACTAGCAATAGGCAAGTGAACCTATTGGGTGTAGAATAGCTATGGGAAGACCGGGAATATCGAACTCTAGAGACACTATTTAATTAACGAGACTAGTTCTAAAAGCTAATTTAAAGGAATAATTAAGAAAATAATATTTTTAGATTTTTATTTATTTTATTATAAAAACTAATAATTAATTAAACTAATTACTTAATTAAATTAATGTAAACTAGAAAATTAAATTACCGAATAAGAATTTAGTAAATTCAAATGAGAGCAAGAGTTACCTAGGCAAGGAATCCGAATTGTGATGACTCGGGCTTTTATCGATTACGGGAAAATGTTATGGGAACCGGGAATCTAAATGTATGAAGCTCTAGGAAACTTAATGGATTCTTAATCACTCTCAAGGTGTCACCAAAAAAAGAAATCTTAGAGATCATGTAAAAACACCGGCTTATTAGTTCACCAATTACGATTAATTACCCTAGAAAACAGCTAACCCGTCGGTTTCACTATCTCAATGCACCTAAGTACACGGGGTGGTTTTTGAAAAGTCTAAAGAACACGGGTAAACAATGAAATTAAGGCAAAAATAGGCAAACCTCCTGTCAGACAATTTAACCTATAACCCTAACAATGCAGACAAACCCGACAACTTATCACCCGTCGGATATTTAAGCTAGTAAGAATATAAACATTTAATAATATGCCAAAAATCAGTTTCTATGGTAAATGAGCTCAATAAACCATAAAAAAATTGCAAACACACAGTAAACAATCCTAACATGCAACCTGTAATCGAAAGACAATCAATCAAGTAACATATGAAACATCCATTCAGACGCAAATCAAAAGTAAATACGCATGAGACACATCCAATAAAACTAATCAAAACTTTTAATTAATCAAAATCCCATAATCAAAACCGAAAACCGACTAGTCCAAAATAATCAATAAAACGTCATCACAAGCCTAGATAACTAAAAGTATTTAGCCAATAATCATGTTTAAAACAATAAAATATAAAAGTTTAATAATGGAATTCATAATAAAAATAATATGTTCAAACCAAGAATAATGAGTGGTGGTTGATTTCTTTATCTTGATTGACCTTTCTTTCTTTCTCTCATGACCTCACACCCCAACGAAAACAATAATAAAAATTGTTTTTAGGTTCTGCTGCTTATATTCTTTTTGGCTTCCCCACGTAGAACAACAACAATGATTTTAATCTTCTTGCACCCAAACCTTAACTAACTGACCATTCCAACACAACTCAAAATATTCCTCAACTATCTTAAGGAGTTAACCAAAACAACAATCCTATCAAATTCCAAATTAGTGTCCATAGAGGACGCTTCTGAGGCATGAATTACCAAACCGAATTCTTCGCCTATTTTATTAAAAACCCTCTCATCCCACAAATGAGGAGGGACGCCACGTATGTTTACCCATGCGACTCTATCAAAGGGCAATGAATCACCTGAACAAAGACAAAGTATCGAGAACCAAGCAGACCACATTCCTTTCTGATTCACGAGGAACTCATCAGCCTTTGTCGACCCACCAGAGAATGTTAGGAGCACTCTCAATCCACCAATGTACCTCACCCCGATTTCTTTCTCAAAACCCGCCAAAAAAAGATTTTGCTTAATTGCTAACAGGTTTGAAATGTTAATAAAAGTTCCCACCAATGACTTTCCTTTCCATTTGGAGGAGAATGATGCCTCATTAAGCTGTAGAGAAACTTGTTTCATCCTTTCCAAACTTTTTTCAATGTGGGGTTTGGGTTTGGGTTCGGGTCTGTGGCTAGCAGGCACAAAAGGCCTTGTAACCGTATTAGAGGTTGGCACACGATCATACTTTGCCACATTAGCTCCAATCTTACCCCCCCCCCCTTATCTTCACCTGATTCAGCTCCCGAACCACCTTATGTGGATCAACAACCTAATTTAGCCTCATGAAACCAAAAAATTTCCCAAACATGTCCTTTCTCCCAGCCACAAACACATCGGCTAAATCTCTACCAAAGAAACCCACCGCCTTTCTGAGCTCTACAACTGAGCACCCAAAAGGTAGATTTGAGACATAAAAGGATGTAACTCCTTTCTTGAGTGTACCCCTTTCTTCCACATCTTGATGATTCCTCATATCCTTTTTGCTAGAAACCTTCTGGCCACCAAGATTTTCTCCTCCAGCTTCGTCATCTTCCTTTTTCTTGTCTTGCCAATCACTTCGTCCTCTCGATCTGACCCGTGTCTCGATCCTCCTTTCTCTCTTGACATTCCTCTTGTTCTTCCCCCGACTCTCAACCTGCCTCTCTCTCTTGACCTTCCTCCTACCATTTCTTTTTGACTTTATAATCGTCGGAGCTTTGCCGAAAAACTAGTAGCGGCGGCGTGACTTGATTAGCTGCACGCTGCCGGAAAACTAATAGCGGCGGCGTGACTTGCTATCTCCTCACTTGATTCCTCCAAAAACCCACGTAGGGTTTATTTTCACAATAATAATAATAATAATAATAATAATAATGTGTGACTCTCTCTCCCGTAACCTACTAGCCCATACTTTAATATTTGTGTGTGATCCAAATTAACTCCAAAGCCCATGAGGTCCATCAAGACTTTTGCAACTTCTGTATCAAACAATATAAATCGATAAGTATATATAAATCATGAGTCAATAACTCCCTCATTAAATGACCATATACTTTAAAGGTGCTCAACTATATTAACAATATAAAAATGTAATACAATATACGTTTAAATATTTACTCGTTCTCAAGTTTATATTTGATATACCGTTTTAGTCCGTTGTCTCTTAGAACCTTAAAAACTCACAATGAACCAATTAAAATAATATCAACAAAAAAATGGCTCAAAAGCACTTAAAAATAGTAGGGAATATATATAATAATATGTATATATTAGACCACATCAACAACCTACAGTGAGTGTATTAGAATGGGGCTACCATTCGAATACAAGATCACAGTGGGTGTATTCGAATGGGGCTGGCATTCGAATACAAGCATTCCATGTTCGAATAGAAAGGAAAGAAAGAAAAGAAGAAAGGAAGAAAAGAAAAGTTTTATTCGAAAGGGTATTCGAATACAATGGCCCATTCGAATACAATGGTTCATTTGAATACAAGGGTATTCGAATAAAGTGGACCATTCGAATACAACGGTTCATTCGAATACAAGGGTCGTTCGAATGGGAATTTACATTTGATTGACCCATACTTAGAAGTTTCAGATGAAACTTAAATAATGTGATTAGGACCGGTAACTGATACACGTAATTTATATATAGTTAGCTGAGCCCAATTAAAGAAAGGAATCACTATTAACTCGGAAAGAAACAGGAGACATGTGAGTTTCTAGCCCCATTTCCTTGTTATGTTTTCGGGGCTGTGTGCAATCTTGATGTGAATAGTTAATACACTTACCTTAAGTGGTAAGTGTATGACATATCAATATGTATGAATGATATATATGTATGAGGTGTGTGATATATGAATGAATGATATATGTATGAGATTAGCGGTATGTATGAAAGTAATTAATGAAGGATGTAAAGAAGCGTATGTACGGTTGTAGAAGAAGAAAGAGATCAGGCCCTAATAATATCTGAGATAGAGAAGAAATGGATCAGACCCTAATAATATCTGAGATGGAGAAGAAATGGATTAGACCCTAAAAATATCTGAAATAGAAAAAGAAAAGGAAAAATGAATCAGACCCTAATAATATCTGAGATAGAAAAGGAAGGGATCAGACCCTAATTTGTATGGAAGTATAAAAGTATGAACGTATGCATGAATGTATGAATGCATGAAAGAAAAGTAGTATGTAAAGTATTTAATATGTATCTTTGGATGCATATATGAAGGTAAGTGTATGTATTGTATGTTGCCTGATTAACAAGAACTCACTCAGCGTAGATGACTTTTTGTATGTACGCACGTGAATAGGATGAGACAGATATTTTGAGGAGGACACATGACAGAAGAATAAGAAACTGGTATCCGAAGACTTATGATGTATTTATGAATGATGTTTTATTATGAAAGACAAATTATGTGTATTTAAGACAAGTTTATGGCATGATATGAAATGTTTATTGAAAGTTTTATATTACGCGAAAAGTTTTAATTAACTCTGATTTTTAGAACTATATTTATGAATAAATTCAACCTCAATGTAGGACACCGGGACCGGGGTCTTACCACAATCAGAATCTAACAGCAATTGTAGATATTCTGGGAAGAAACAACGAGGTTTGCCACTAAAACAATGGCATTTTGAAGTACTTTTAGTAATTTAAGTACATTCTAAACATCCACTAACCAATCAAACTACACCAAGTTTGTTTCACTACATGTAAGTACATTAAGATGTAAATAATTATAAAAATACATATTTTCATATTTAAATAATAATAAATAATGAATATCGAATGAGCCGAGACAAGCTATGCTCGAGCTTGAAAAACTAATCACGAGCTGAGCTCGAGCTTTAATGATAGAGCTCTAAAGATCTTATCTTGAGTCAAGCTCTCTTAAGTTAAAACGAACCAAGCTCGAGCCTTCAGAAGATCAGACAAACGCTCACTCAGGTACTCTTAAGGTCACGGTCTTCTAATCCGTTTTTTTTTTTTTTTTTGTTATTGTTTGTGCTCGTCTCGTGCCAATTGTAATGAAAAAAGATTATGAGATATAACTATAGAAGCATACATGACATTCATCTAATTATCATCATTTCTACAGTTATATTGGTTTAATTAGTATCGTGAACAGGTTATATTGAAGATCATCAAACGCTGCACGTAGTTTTCATACACTCTTGTGACCGGAAAACTTCTTGGGTAAGATATGTTATAATGACACTGTTCATTTATTTTTAGATTACATTTTTTTAGTTATTCCACTATAATTCTTTGTGTGCTATTTTTTGCTAACTCATAGATCTGACAGATTTGTGATGAAGATGAGGAGATTGTGACTGCAGATGATGATAACTATCAATTTGAGATGGTGAGTTCATATGCATTATTAAGAAAGTTGCAAATTTATAATGATCTTGCTGCTCGTAGTCTATTTTAGGTCGGTTCTTGAGATCTCCAAGAACAACCATAAACTTCATGTACTACTTTTTGTTAACTTATTTTGGATAAGTTACAGATATCGATTCTAAATCATATCCTTTTTGTTTAAAAGAGTGGCTCCTTTATTGAAAAGTTTTTTATGTTGGCTAAAATCTGAAAATAAATTTAAGTGACCCACAGGAAACCACTATTGAAAATACATTAGTACTAAGCAATCGTGTACCTAATTGAGATAGAGAATAATAATTTATATTGGTCTATTTATTGCGTCTAAACTGAACATATTTCTGTATTTTCTTTTTTTTATTTTTATGGTTGCAAGTTCATTAGGAAACAGGGATCTAGAGGTTCATTCGAAGAGCCGACATCATCTACCAAGGTACAATTATATTACACCATAGTTTATGCATGTTTGCAGTTTATATGCAAGTATTTCCATACTCTAATCAACCCTAATAGCCTTGGTATCATTACCCATGTAAACGAGACGAGTGGATCTCGAGCTTGACTAGGCTCCTGTTTCACTCATTTAATTTACGAGCTTGACTTGGCTCGTGCAAAAATAGTCATATTTCGCAACTTGGTTTCGGAAGTGCGTAAGCGTTATCATATGCTTGAGGGAATTGAACAAGAAGACACCAATGAGTTTTACAAGTAATATATTTTATCATTTTCTTCTTCTAATTTGTAAACGAACCGAATGAACATGAACGGGGCATGTTCGTGCTCGCTTGTTTAACCTTTAGCCAAAAAAAGATTAAACACGAAAACTAAAAAAAATCTGGTCCTAAACTTAACCAAAACATAATTGATGATGAATTGATTATGAAATGACTATATTTGTTACAAGATGCTAACTTGCTATATTAAAATTAATTGTACATAATAATAATATAAAAAGTAGATGTGGGTTTTATTAATAACTTAGGCTTTCTTGTAATTATTCGCTTTCTCCATATGGCCCATCTGCAAGATGCTGCTCTTAGATGTTGGTGAATTGAAATGCTATTGTAATAGAGGTGGAAAATGGGTGATTAAAGGTAATAATTCTAGACCATACTTTATACATGTAAGAACAATCTAAATCCATAATTTGTTGGTTTATGATTTTTATATAAGAAAATGACATGTACTCTTGGAAAATGTCTTGAATACCCAAGCCAGGATAATCTCGGGTGGGCATTTATGGAATTCATGTAGTTTGATGTTTGACCGAGGAAGGTCAAACTGCAGCCACACAAATTATGGGTAAAATCAATGTCGGGTCAAAAAGTTAAACTGCAGGAGCAAAAGTTACGAGTAAAAATTGTTCTTATGGGTAAAAATTTAGGTGGATTAATTTTGGTAACACAAATAATGTCGCTATAGCGCCCCTACATAGAGAAGTTGTAGTTTCCCGCTATATGATGAGTAGTGAGCAAAAACCGGTAAAATAGCGACAGTTTACATTAATTCCTTTGAGTTTTGGGCCTGACGTTGATATTAGATATGTAGAAGCCAACGTGCTTTAAAGAATAATCGAGTTTAACACTTTAATTCTTTCAAAATCTGATCAGCTATTGAGGGGCGGCATCAGTTTTATATTGATTGTGACTAAATTTTATTTACACTTTAATCTTAACTACACACCACCCTAAGTAATTGGAAATTCCAAATCTTCATAGGTTCAATATTGAGAGAAAAAAAAAGGTTTGTTTTACAATTCTTATGTGTTTTTGATTGTTTGGTGTTTTTATTATTTTTCGGTTTATCTGTACATGGAAGTGCGGGGATTATTTACCCTCTTTTGTTATCCTCACTTTATAATATAAACTTATATATTCAACAAATTTGGTCATTTTCTTTTCCTTTTTAAGCTCATATATTCTTTTCTATTTTTACCCATTTGGCCCGTTAGATTAAAAATAATCTGAATCGACCAATTCATAAATGTAAATTTGTAACCAAATTCATGCATTGATTTTCACAACTAAAATTACACGTATATTTACCCACTATTTAATTTTACTTGATCAATTTATGTGTAAAGTTACATTTTTCTCCATTCAGAGATCTTAGGTTTCTTTTCATATACGTAATTCGTGTGTATTTGTATAATGAAACCGTTAATTTCATACCGACTAAATCATATATAGTTGATGTAGGTTCCCAATAACATACGGAATTAACATACTAGACATATACTCATACGCGCCATACAATCCACTACATCTGTTTTTTGGATGGGCGGAATATTATGTTTGGAACCATGAATGGGTTGATGTGTAATACATAACAATATCAATCTAACACCAGTTGGTATTCAAACAAAATGGTTAAGTTTTTTATTTAGTCGCTACCTAAAGTTGAAATATAATACGTGGTAGTAATCACCGCTTCTTATGAATCGAACATCAGTTGGGACACCCGCCGCAACGCGCGGGCTCTCATACTAGTTTTATTTAAGTAAATTGTTATTAAAGTCTACTTATACCTTGTTTTCTTATCCTCATTTATCACACCCATTTTATTAACTATTAATTAGTTATTCCTTTACAACTTTAATGACGTATACTTTTACGTTAAAAAAATGTGTTTTAGGAATTTCTTTGTTTTATTAAAATCCATTTCAACTTTCGAAATGTTTTATACACTGTTTTATAATTAAAAGTCCTTGAAACTTTTGTTCCTCAAAATCATGTATTTTCAAATGTTTGTAAACCCACAAGATTAGAAGACACATGTGGACCATCCAACGATAAAAGTAATTATGGTCCGGAACATAATTATTGAAGTCCTCGCATGGAAATCATAATGTATACAATTGTGTGTCGTAATATAGAATAAAGTAGTTGGGATAACGGTACAAATGTAAAGATGATAAGGACATGATGGATACGTCGTTGGTACATCCTATATATAAGTGCCCTTATAGGATTTTAATTTGGAGCGTTGTTTTAACTATTTAAAGTTCTGTGTTATGATAAATATTAAACTATATTTTAAAATTTTCCTTTCTTCAAAATGTAATGGCTTTGCTATAGAATCCTTTAATTTCGAGACGAAATTCCCTAAAGTAGGGGAGACTGTAACAACTCGGATTTTAAATTATTATTTTATTAACCATTACCCGACTCATTTTACGTTCCGAAAATTTTTACCAATAAAATATCACGTTTATCAAGTTGTTATTATTATTTTAATATTATTGTTTAAATATTTATTGAATTATTAAAACTACTTTGTAAGATATACACTTTTTAACCCTAAGACATTCTTTAGCTCAAATCCGTCTCCATCTTCATAGTTTAAGGACTAATCTGCAAATTTTGATATATTATCTAACAATACTATTAAATCATTACATATGCTCCACATGTCACTCAACTAGGCTCTCCACCTATGCAGCCTAGTCACAAAGTTTCCATTTAAAATTTGTCCACCTATGCAGCCATGTCACCTCTTGATACAATCACCCTATATTAAACCTTAACTCTTCACATTCTCTTCCCATATATATAGTATTAGTATTAGTATTATTATTATTTGTATTATTATTATTATTATTATTATTATTATTATTATTTACTGTTGAACTTTGATTTCCTTATATTGCCCCATGCATATGTACTCTAAAGCTGAGGGTCTCTCTGGAAGCCACCTCTTTATCCCTTTGGATAGAGGTATGATGTGCCTACATCACACTCTTCCCATCCCAGACCCTACTTATAGCTTTGCTGTTGGTGGGACTTCACTAGGTATGATTGATTGATTTATTGATATTTTTCTCCCTTTCTCTATTAGCCTAATCTCCTTTCACCCTCTCGGAATATTCCGGCTAATCTAGATCTAGATTTGTAATAATCGTTTTCCGGTAAGTTTATATTTTATAATAAATTTCCGATTGTTGATATATGTATTTCCGGCAATATTATATTTTCTTCCGGTTATTGTTTTCTCTAACCTTTGTATCTTTATTTTCATTGTTAACTGATTTTATTAAAATAAGTTTAGGTTGTAAATCAAAAACGGCGATGAAGCTGATATGTGGATGTATTTACGTTTTTCCGGTAAGTTTTTTCGGTTATGTGTGATACCTATAACAATGGTTGTTTTATATTTATTTGAAGTTTTATATTTTTCCTGTTTTTTTGTTTTACATGTTGTTCTTCTAGATTCTAAATAAAAATCAGCTTCATCCATGGGCAGTATTATTATTTCGTTTTTCCAATAAGACACATTTAAATTATCCGGTTATAAGTTATAATTCTAATCTTCCATAATATCAATCTTATAACACAACTTTATTTTTTAGGTTAAATACCCGATTGATTTACGGAATATATCAGTTTACCTTCTAAATCTAAATCTGAGATACCATGGTCATTTCTTTTTTGAATATTCATGTATATTCATTATTTATACATAAAATAATATATTGATGTATATCGGAGATACCTTTATGTACTTAATTAACTTTCCAACTTAATAAGTTTTCCGACCATTTCTAAAAATAAGTTTTTTATTTTAAATTACATTTACATATATATATTGTAAGATTATAGTTTTGATTAGTTCCTAATTTCCACACACTTTCCATCTTTTTTGTTTGACTATTGTATAATGAGGCATAAATGTCATAATTAATAATTAAAATTTCATTTGGTTATGGAAACTGTAACAATTAATGAACTATAAAAAATCAATATATTATTTGAATTTGAATTCAAAATAAAGATATATTACAGTTGTTTATGGAAAAATTTGGTTTCCATTGTCAATATTATATTCTTTATTAGTTTCCAATCTCCACAAACTTCCTATCTTATCTGTTTGACCAATTTATAATTAGACATAAATGTCGTAATTAATGATAATGGGTTTGTAACAAAATTGAATGTAGATATCATTGACGGTAATAAAATAATATTAATTATGGATCTACAAGAAAAAATTTCAAGATTATATTATGCCATGATTTTTGTAATATTTTTTGTGTTTAGGATTTTTGACTATAACAAATTTCTTTTAACAATTTTGGTAAACAGATTTATAGCTTAAATAACAATTTAATATATATTAATTTAATCAAATCATATAATAAAGTTGAAAGTCATTATTTATAATTATTACTTTTTACGTGTATTCAAATTATTAATTCGAATTTCAAATAAATAAGTTGACTATAATTTATTTATTTATTTTTGGAATTGACTATAATGTAGGTCGGTGTTTTCTAAAATTTTTAAAGTTCATAACTTCCTTTAATATTGTTGATCGAATATTAGTTTTAATAGTTTCAGAAATTTTGGAAAACAGATTTATAACTTAAATAATCATTTAATACATTCTAATTTAATTCATTTTCCTAATATATATTCAACATAAAATGTCAATATCTTAAATACGTGTCTATTACATTTTCTGTTTGCACGGGATATTCATATACATTCATTAGTAATGTCTTTAATAATATTCTCATTTAAATATAACAGTTAATTTAATCATTTTTAATATATTTTTTTTATTAAAAATACATGTATGTATGGTATATATACATCGGTTAAGAAAAATAAATTATTTGTATACTAAATATCTTAATATTTAAAGTGTTTTAATTGATTTTGTATCATATTTTTTCACCTTAATTATTTTCAAAGTCAACATAAACTTTTTAATTTTTCCAAAGTTATTTGAAAATTTGTTTATTGTAAAAAGTTTTTAAGTTTTACAAGTTTAACAAAATATTAATGTCACTGATTTAAAAGTTTGTTGAAGATTGGTCAAAATAAAAAAAATCATAATATTTTGAAGTTGACTAATTCCAATTTTTTTATATTTTGTAAGTATTTTGAAAATATTTAAAAACGGGATTATTTTAAAAGAGTATCAAATTTGTTAGGTATAAAATGACGGCCAAAAAGGTTTTTATTGATATATCATTTTGGTTTAATGGTTTAAGTTAGAAAGATGTTTTATGTCGTCATTTTACTTTATTTGTTGTTGTATGTTATTTTGTTTTTAATAAAAACAACGATTTAATAAAAACAACTTTATTAATGTTCAAATGTTACAAATTATTAAATATGTTATTATGGTATATTTAATTTGGATGGTATAGTTTTATTATATTTTCAGGTGGTGAAGTAAAAATGAGTTTCATTTGGTAGAATGTTAGAAGAAGTTGATGGTGGTTTAATATGAAAGAACATGACTATGTCTTTTGTTGATGTTTTTTGGTTGTTCGACGTACATTAACTTATTGTAACTTTTAACTTTTAATATCTAGACAATGTAAATGGTTAACGTTTTGGTCCGAAAGTTTGAAGAAGTTTTGTGTTTCTTGAATTCGTTGTTTAAATTTATTATGTTTGCTGACATGTTTTTCCACCCGTGTGTAACACGGGCTATACCCTAGTATTATATTATTAACCCATAATATGTACCCATTAACCCGTTTGACGAATCCAGAACCCGTTTTACTTCTTGAACCACAATTCTTGTAGTATATTTGGTAAAGATCCTAGCAAATCGTCCTTTTACCAAAACGAGTTATTACCGACGTTTTTAATTAAAAATTTGTGATTAGTGTTATATGTATTGATATTTTAACAAAAACAGGACATCATCATCACGTTATACCATCCGCAGTGGACAAAAATTCAATTAAATAAATATACACCCTATTCTGGCCTTGGCGATCATTAGCCCTTCAACCAATTTCAATTCATAGGTCTGAAATTTCTCGTAATAACCCGAACAATGCCGGCATGTCTAACTCGTTGTTCTTCATCATTACGGCATCAATTTGGGTAATTAATATATGCTTTATGATTGTCTCTAATAGTTTAACAAAATCCCTAAGGTTGATTGAACGAACACCGATCAGATTAATCAATATGGAATCTAGGGTTCATATGGTCTGGTATGGGTTGGTGCAGGTCTGTTTATAAAGTTCTCGTTTCAGAGATTATAGTAATCTAATCCCCTAGCCCTGTAACATCCTACTTTTGATTATAATAAATAAATGAAATTTTGTTTATTCGATAAAGTGTCGTGTGTCGGTTTAAATAAATAAACTAATGGAAGGTGGGCTTGGACTTTAGAAGATGGAATAGGAGATGAAATGGGTCTTAGGTCCATAGGCTTAAGGAAGTATAAATACCCCTTAAACCCTAAACCTTTCCATTTTTTATCCATTCTCTACACCATAGCCTACACCATAAAAAACACACACAAGACCATCCTTTAACCCGAGCCTAGATCCGAAGTTGAAAACCCAGATTGTTGTGAAAACAAATATTACTAGAATCCATTAACGTTTGATAGGTTAATCGATAACCTAAAAGAACCCATAACCTATATGCCTAAAACGCACCCTTAAACACGAATATTCAGACGAACAAAGGGTTAGGGTTTGTAGGCGCTGAAATTCCGAATCCGTTGATACTTAAATCGTGTTATTTAGTTAAGAAACGAGGGTTTAATTGCAGATCTAAGATATGTTGACTATTTGCTGTTCTTGATGATTTTGACTTTGACCCCGGAGTCAAAGTCTGGATAAGATTGAGCCATTCGTTATAAAAAGGTAACGAATTAGTTAATCAATTCGTCATAGCAAGATAACAAATCAGCTCTCCAGTTCGTTAAGATCAGGTAACGAATCAAGTACTAATTCGTTATAATAAGATAACGAATCGGGTCACGTCAAAATAACGAATCAGCCAGCGAACCAGCTCTTGAAAGATAACGAATTAAGTTAACTAAAGAAAGGGATGACCATTAACGGTGAACGTAACCGCATTCAGGTGAGTTTCTAGCCCCATTTCCTTGTTATGTTTTCAGGGCTGTGTGCATACTCAATGTGATAGTTAATACACTTACCTTAACTGATAAGTGTATGCCTTGTATGATTATATGTTATGTATGTATATCTTAGATGTGAATGAAAGCTTTTCGGTACGTGAACGATCTTCGGATATTGAACGTGCTAACAAGGGAGGTATGTATATTGAAAGCTTGCCGGTACGTGATCGATCTTCGGATATTGCACATGCTAACAAGGGAGGTATGTATATGATAGTTGAATGTGTATAATAGATATATGTACAACATATGAATATGTATGAATGATTAAAGAAAATATGTATGTTATGGGTATGTAAAGACAGAATGTACGAAGATGAAGAAAAAGGGATCAGACCCTAAGAATATCTGAGATAGAGAAGAAAGGGATCAGACCCTAATAATATCTGAGATGGAGAAGTAAAAAGGGATAAGACCCTAAGAATATCTGAGATAGACAAGAAAGGGATCAGACCCTTATAATATCTGATATAGAAAAGAAAGGGATCAGACCCTAATAATATTCGAGATAGAAAAGGACAGTAATTTATATATTAGAAAGTAATAAAGTATGAACGTATGTACGAAATTATGTAATGAAAGTAAAGCAGTAAAGTAATTATTATGTGTCTTCAGATGCATAATCGAATGTTAGTGTATGTATTGTGTAATGTGTGATTAATCAGAACTCACTCAGCGTAGCTGACTTTTAGTATGCACGCAGATGAGTAGAATGAGGCAGCTCGCTTGATGAGGACACATGGCATGGAATTGAAAATACTGGCATCTCAAGGAAATGTTATGATGTTTTAAAGACTATGTTTTGTTTTAAATGACTATAAATGTTTGATAAGACAAGATTTGAAAGTTATGTAATGTTTTTTTGTAAGGCCCCGTTACCGGTAGCCCTACTTTCGTGTTGGATTTACTCATAACGCAGTTCTAAATATCAGAGTTAATTAAAACATTCGCGGAATATAAAAACTTTAGTAAAACATTTCATAGCAAAACACATCTTGTCTTAAAACAACATCTTGTCTTTCAAGATGAACGAAACATTAAACTTAAACGTCTTGAATCTTCTGATGCCAGCCTCTTATTCAGTGCCACGTGTCTCCTCAAGCGAGCCGCCTCATCCTACTCACCTGCGTGCATACTAAAAGTCAGCTATGCTGAGTGAGTTCTAGTTAATCATACATTATACAATACACATAATCTTATATTCTTTCATTCATACTTTCATACGTTCATACTTTCATACTTTCTTACTTTCATACTTTCTTTTGTATTAACTTGCTTTCATATCTTACGTTATAAAGAGCATTACGCCCTACATTCCTCGAGTATTATTAGGGCTCGGTACCCTCCTTCCTCGAGTATTATTAGGGCTCGGTACCCTCCTTCCTCGAGTATTATTAGGGCTCGGTAGCCTCTTTCCTCGAGTATTATTAGGGCTCGGTACCCTCTTTTCTCGAATATTAGTAGGGTTCGGTCCCCTAGTTCTCGAATATTAGAAGGGTTCGATTCCCTCTTCGTTACCATACAACCATACATCATACCTCGAGTATTATTAGGGCTCAGTACCCTTTTCGTAACCATACAACCATCCTTTCCTTCTTTTATTAACTTTACCACGTTCATACACATAAGCATACATATCATACTTACCTCATATATAGCGTTACAACCTGACAGTACGTGCAATATCCGAAAATCGTTCACGTACCATCAAGCAATCATTCATACATTTCACATTATTCACATAAGGCACACTTATTTCTTAGGATAAGCGTATTAACAGACATATTGAGTATGCACACAGCCCCGAAAACATAACACATAAATGGGGTTAGAAACTCACCTGAATCCTGTTACGCTCTCCGTTAATCGTTATTCCCTTCTTGAGCTGTGCACGACTAACTGTATAATATTTACATGTATTAATTAACTACTACTACTCATGTTGTATTTCTATCATTATATAACCCACAACGAAAGGGGGTCCGGGGGCAGCGCCCCTGGCAGCGGGGTCTAGGGGCGGCAGCCCCTAGTAGGGTCCAAGGGGCAGAGCCCCAGGCTAGGGTCGAGCTACCATGTCACCTTGGAAAAATTTTATTTCCATTAACTGTCGTAACACATTTTCCATTATAATTTCGAATCATTAATTAATTTGCTAACTCAAAAGTTCAAGGGATGAATTGTAAATAATTCATTCTTTTTCTAAGTCCAGTTCTGTCATTTTATTAAACTTTCTAGTTCGTTATTCAGTCTTTAACGAATTGACTTATCTTAGCGAACTGGTCATTTGTAACGAACTGAACCCTCTAACGAACTGGACCTCTGACGAATCCGTCCTTGTACGAACCAGTCCACATAGCGAATCAGTTCAAGTAACGAATTGGACTTTCTAATTCGTTATCTCCTTTAACGAATGGCTATAACGTAATGGGGGGGTTAATTCGTTAAATTTTCCTTAACGAATCAGGACACGAACTAAGGCTAGTTCGTTATCTTTTCCTTAACGAATCAGGACACGAACTAAGGCTAGTACGTTATCTTTTCCTTAATGAATCAGGACACGAACTAAGGCTAGTTCGTTATCTTTCCTCAGCGAATCTACTTAACGAATCACCCTTAATTCGCTAAATTCCCGTTAGCGAACTAGGGTTAGGTCAGGGAATGTCAGAACATTCCCTGACATACCCATAACCTCGTATTACTTTTCCGGCGCCGTCATTGCCGGAAAGCCGCCGGAAAAACGCTAACTCATCGGAAAAACGATTTTTAACTCGTTTTTCACCGTTTTTCGCCCCGTTCGATCCAGATCTGAGCTAGGGTGATCCCTAAGCTCATCATAGGTTCGGTTTATACCCGATTCCACCCGGATCTCGTGATTTATACGGTTTAACGGTGTCGGCTCGTTGTTTCGCAACTTTATCTAACGGGTTAAGCTCATACAATATTAAACTATCGTTACCTCGGGTCGGTGCTCGGTTTCCTTCTTGATTTCGGCTAGAGATAAGGAAGAACTAGAGAGAAATCTTAAGTGTGTGTTTTGGGTGGTGTATGGAATATGTGTGAATGAGGATTAAATGGATATTAAGGGTTTATATATTTATGGATCATGGGCTTAAGCCCATGGTCTTTCCTTCTTTCTTTCCTAACCCAAGTCCATAACCCATATTCATTTACCGGCCCAACTCGTATTCTATTTATCTAAACCGATAACGACCCACTATGAAATAACGAAATTTATTTTTATTATAATAACCGAAAGTAGGATGTTACATTTTTTGTTGAAGTTTTATATTCTGCGTAAAGTGTTAATTAAATCTGATATTTAGAACTGTGTTTATAAGTAAATCCAACACCAAATGTAGGGCACCGGTAACAGGGCCTTGCCCAGTTGGCTAGGGTGGTGCGTGTTAAGTTTGGAAGTGGCTTGGGGCGCGGGTTTGAGCCAACGCTGCCCACCTTTTAAGCTGTTTTTTTATTAAAACATTTAATTTTTTATATTAACATAATTGGTTATTTAAACTACGGAGGTGTTTGGCCTAGTTTTTTTAGCAAAGCTTATAGCTTTTTTAGTTTTTTTTTTTACAAAATAAGCTTAATTTGGTTTTTGGTTGAGCTTTTTTAGCTTATGCTTATAAGCTTATATAAGCTAATTTGAAGAAGCTTACTTGAAGATGGTTTTTTAGCTTGTTTGAAGAAGCTTATTTGTTCAAGGGGGTAAGTTACTCATTTGCCCTCAAATGATGATGGATTAATAATATTGAAGCAACTTATTACGGTAACAAATCAAAAAAATGGTGGATTTAACAACTTGTTAAGACGTATAATCAACTTGTAGAATATAAGCTAATCCAAACACTTAAAAAGAGCTTATCAAATAATCCAAAATAAGCTATAAGCTACTTAAAAATATAAGCATAAGCTAGAAAATAAAAACTAGGCCAAACACCCCTATATTATAAATATTATAAATCAATAACTAACCGATATTTTTATAAAACCGACATATTGCGTTTTCGAATCCTTGTTAAAAACTATATATATGCATATATTTATGTGTTTTGTGTGTGTGTATATATGTACGAATATGTATTAAGTATAAAAAAAGTGATTTAAAGAGATTTTTAATATAAAATATATTTAATATAACCTTTTTAATTAACATGTTAAAATATATAAATTCAAGTATTTATAAAATATTAAAGTTTATATAAATATTGTTATTTATTATGTATTAATTATTTATTTACAATATTAACCTAAAAAGAAATCTTTACTAATAATAAAAATATACATAAATACATAAAACATATTTTTGGGTTAAAATAAACATTTATAATAAATCTCTTTATGTAAACTATAAAGATCTTTATAAATATTTGGTTAAGTATTTTTATGTATTTAAAACAAATTATTTATGATAAACCTTGGTTAAATAAAAGTAGTAATAAAACTGATAATAAATTAACGTAATATATAATTTTCGCAAGAACACACTCGATCATCAATTCATGAATCTCCATCTATACAAGAAAAGTGATTATTAGAGACTAAATTATCAGGGACTAATATATCAGTCTCGAATACATAGTATCTAAGACTTCAGTCACTAATAATATTAGGGACTGAGTTTTATGTGCCTAATGTTAGTGAGTGATAGTCAGTCGCTAATAATTTGACATCTTATCTAAGACTAAATTTCAGCCCCAAATGTGTTTATGAAATATAAGGTTGTTGTGAAAATTTATTGATGACTGAATCTCAGTCCTAAATTTGTAATGAAAAATTACTTAAATGTATGGTAAGTATGTTTATTATAATGAGTCTCTAACCTAGAAGGAACATATTAGAGACTTGGACTAAACTATTAAGGACTTGTGTTTTAGTCTCAAATACATGGTATTTGGGACTATTTTTTTAGTTGCTAATGCATTGGGGACTGTTTTTTACACAACATATTTTTGTGACTAATAATCACTCGCTAATATTTAGACACATTATTAAAGACTAACTTTCAGTCTCAAATATATTTCTCTATAATGGAAAAATGGGGAAATTTTCTTAAAGATTAATCTTTAGTCTCTATTATGAGGGAATGTATATGGACTGAATATCAGTCCTTATTACTTTCAAAACATGATTAATTCGGAACTGATATTCAGTCTTAAATGTCTCTTAATGTAGGAAATGATCGGTGACTAATTTTCAATCTCAAATTATGTTAATCAAATTCTACCATTTGATAGGAAGTATCAACGACTAAAGATCAATCGCAAAGATCTTTTTTGCAATATTACAATCTTATTCAAGACTGATATTTGTCTCGGGTATATTTAACTCCTCAATATTTGTATTTTTCAAATGGTCTTCTAACTCTGCTAACAAGTGGTAGAACATTATGGTATATTTGCAAGATTGATTTTCAAAACCTCTCTTTGTTGATGATAGTCAGGAAGAAGAATTTTTAATCTGAGCTCCAATCTAGAAAAATTATCTTCTCATATTTTGAACTTTAGGGGATGGTTGAGAATGCTTTAATAGAATAAAAGAGAAATACCCAACTTCATAAATCATGGTAAATAAATTTTCCACCCAAAAACTCTCTTCATATACGCAACCTATTTTATAAATAAAGATCCAAACTTTACATGTTTTAAGTATTTAGCAAAGCATCAACGGCATAAAAATGATCTCCCCCCTTAATCACATTTACATTTAAATTATTTCAAATTAGGTAATATCTATTGTAGACTCCTAGTTATTCTCCTGTATCTTCTCAACTATTTGTGTATATTTGTTCATGTATTAAAATTGTTAACGTACGTACATTGAATGAAAGTTCCTGATTTCTTCATCAAAATCTCTCCATGATCTCTCTAATACTTAATTAATATGGCAAACTCTTCTTTTTCTTCTTACTTGCTACTGTTGCTTCTACTTCATCAACAATAAGTATAAAACTTCTAATCCGTGTTACATTGAAGAAAGTTATATTTAATATATGTAAATATGGGTATACTTAGCCCATTAAAAGGTACACTTTCGATCCAGTTCTTTTCTGTTCTCCATAGATCTAGTACAAATCGTTCCGACTATACGTTTTGTTTTCATCTTGTTATCCCATCCTTCCCCACTTTCTCATAATGACAAAACTATCTTTCTTTGCATTTTAAACCAAAAAGAATGTTTAAGATAAAATCATAACTCATTTAACTTTGAGTAAATTAAAAAAAAAGACCAACTTAATTAGAAGAAACACAAAACAAAAATCATTTATGATGTAACTGTCTAGATATAAACATCCATTATTTAACATTCAATGTGTAAGACTTCAATCCATTTCAACATCTTCAAAAGTTAGTTCATATGTACTTACATTTTTCAATATTTCATCTTGATGAATTTACTTTCATGAATAAAAAAAACATGAATACCCAACAAAGTTTTACAAGATTGGAAAAAAAAGGTAACTTACAAGAGATTTGAAAAAATTAACATTTTACGCAAACACCAACATTTCATCTTTCTTGTTTCTTAGCATATCATTGTTGACATATGTAGCTTCATAGCAAACCTTAATATGGATGTAACTCAATTATAATAACAGGATTAATAATGAGGTTAGAAAACTGGGAAGTACATCATCTAGTAAATTGCCCAAAAGTTATGTAAACTCTATATGAGCAAACTTATGTGCATTTCAGTGAGTGTATAGACTTTGCAGACAAAATTAAGGAATAAACATGAATTTTGAATACTTTAAATTGGGTTAAGTAATATACACCATAAGTGATGTGTGTGTACATGTATCTCCATTCCAGTAACAGTAAGCATGTCCTCTACAGCTCAAGTGCATTTTTTACTACAATTCATTGTCATATATGTCATCAATACCTGCAAATTTATAAAAGTTACACCTTCTTTATAGTTAAGCTCACCAAAATGGCATACTTGGTTATATTCCCTTAAAAAAAATCCACAACAAGAATAACATTTTCACACAAAAACAATGAATCATTCATCGCACATATTGATATCCCATAGTTAAGCATTTGTTGTTGCTGAAGGGGCATTTGACTGCTAACGGGTTATATTAGACACGTTAGTAAAAACTTTCTTTTGACCAATTAAGTTAGCAAAATTGAGCCAATGAAGCATAAAAAAAAACTTAACCCCGTTTACAATTTCACCATATTATAAAAGCACATAAAAGCACCTTTTGATCCGTTAGTGAATTAAAAGTTGATCCTAATTGTGGGCTAACTGACACCCGAAAATAAACGCCTCTTTTTTAATCGTTAATGTATAAAAAAAGTTGACCCATTACCGGATTGAATATGTTCCGTATCAATTTTTTTTATCTATTTATAAAAAAAAAGGTTGACCCGTTACCGGTTTAATTTTACCCGATAATAAAAACAATTCTTTTACCCGTTAATGACACAAAGTTGACTTGTTACCGGGTTAAATATGACGCGTTAGTAAAAACCTTGTTTTACGCGTTAATGAAATAAAAAATTGACCCGTTAACGGGCAAAAATTGGCCTTACAATAAAAAACTTGTTTAACATGTTAATCGAACAAAATATTAATCCCAATACCGGGTTAATTTTGATCCCATTGCACCAAAATAAATATCGCAAAATACTTGGGGCTTGCGTTATAAAACTCGAATAACTCTCGGCCTCCTAAAACAAAAAAAGTCAAATCAAGGGAAAATCAAAAGTTTTTATTGGAGTATTTGAAACAAAATTTAGATATGTAAATATAAGTTTAATTATATTAAATCAATAACAAATTACTAACCTTTATTGTAAATCTTCTAACACAAACACCACTCTGCACCACCTCTATCCGTGCTACCATAGCCACAGCGTTCCACAAGCACCACCACGTGCATCGTTGCTGCCCTCTAGTCGCCATTGACAACACTACCTCCACCTGTTGTTGGAATGCCCACAACTGGTGTACACCTGAGTCCAGATGTATGTATGTATGTATGTACACATAAAACTTCCATATCATCACAATATAATAATTTCAAGGGTTTGGATCAAATACAAATAAAATTAACGTGCTAAATGTGAGAATCAAGTAGAGTAATTATGTATACAAGTAGAGTAATTATCATAGAGTAATTACGTAATTACTCTATGATAATTACTCTACTTGTATACATAATTACTCTACTTGATTCTCACGTTTAGCACGTTAATTTCATTTGTACGTTAACCTTCCCCATAATTTCAAAAACTCCGGTGTAAAGAAAATACATGAAATGTATATTAAAATATAAAAATATCATGCCAAAATATATAATAAAACCAAATAAAAAAACTAGAGTTTGTAAGTTTCCTTGTGGTATGTTGGCCCTAACCTGAAGCGCCTAAAATCATAGCCTGAGCCTTGAACCTTTATATATTAATTAAAACAAAATACGGACCTTGAACCTTTGTATAATATCAGGATGCTAGGGGGTGCAAAAAGATCTTCCTCTACGTCATTATCTTTGCATCGCTTGAGAACATAAAGCTGGCCACGCAAATGCACAACCTGCGATTAATAGCAATTACAACATTAACAAATTCATGTTTTTCAACCCAAATTGAAACAATGGCAGCATTAATAACTGTACCTCTTCTTGAAGCAAAGTAGGAAGGTTAACCATAGAAACAAGGGTGTCAATTTCCTGAAACAATATATTATCTTTGATAGGAGACCAGGTCTGCGGCGGTAAAGCTAGTAAAAGTGCTGTAATAGGTGGCACGTCTTCATCGGTCACTATCCTAGACACTACTGTAACAGGTTGCGTGTCTTTATCGGCTTTTATGCAACGAACACATGTTTCCCGACAACAAAAACCATTAGAGGATTCACTTTGTTTTAAATATCATGCTCCCTGACAACACTTGCTTGCTGTAGTATCATCCAAACGGGCTTCTTGCCCGAACAAGGTGGGCCCCGGCAACCTGGTTTGTCAGGTAACAGAAAATCTGCAACGTGTTTGCATAGTTCAGTATCCCGAACCTGTTTCAGTATCTTCCCCTACAGGAAACCGATAAAAGTTGTACTATGAATTTTGATTGAAAACGGGTCAAAAACAAGCTGACCAAAACACTATAATATTATAAGATACCTTGATTGAAAGCCGTTCCTGCTCTTCCGGGCTTAAACTTTCATCACCGTCCTCTGCTCTCCTATCTTCTGAGACCCACTTAATAAACTCAAGAAACTTTGATGTCATAAAGCTAAAAACAATGTACATAACATCTTTCACATGTTTCACATTCTTCGAACTCAATAATTCCCAAACATCTTCCAACAAGTACTTTGCAATATTAACCCAACTCTCATTCTTACAACTCTGTAAAAAATGACAACACACAACATCAAAACATGTGTGTGTGTGTATTATACAGGTAAGGTAATGCTTAAATGTACCAGGGTATAAAGTAATGCTGGTGGCCTTTGAAGCCTGGATATTAGCTGTAAGGCCTCGAACCCGGTGACCCTACTTTAGCGTCGGATTTACTCATAAACACAGTTCTTCAAATCAGAGTTTATTAAAACTTTTCGCGGAATATAAAACATCAATCATTTGTTACAAAACATTAAATCTTTTCTTTGATACCATAACACAAAACTTTATATTTAAAACATCTTTACTTCTTTCTTCAGATGCCAGCCGTTCAATCCATGCCATGTGTCATCCTCATGCTAACTCTATAATCAGCTCACCTGCGTGCATACTAAAAGTCAGCTATGCTGAGTGAGTTCTAGTTAATCGAACGCCATACAATACATACACATACATACATATCTGTAGATACATATCCATACTTCACTAGTTACCCTTCTGTTCTACATACATACTTGCTACCATACATACATACATATCTACAATCACTAACCTCAGTCTACCGAGAGTACGTTCATAGTTCACCGTCTATACCTGTACTCAAGGTCGTGAACACGTACAAGGTTCGCAGTCCTTACCTATGTTCACCATTTATGGTACGTACAAGGATCGCGGTCCTTCCCTATACCATAGTACATCCACAACACGTACAAGGTTCGCAGTCCTTCCCTATGTTGCAACCTAATTCATAGCACGTATGAGGCTCGCAGTCCTCCCCTATGCTACAAAATCAGCACGTATAAGGTTCACAGTCCTTTCTTATGCTGAAATACATCCACAACACGTACAAGGTTCGCAGTCCTTCCCTATATTGCAACCTAATTCATAGCACGTACGAGGTTCGCAGTCCTCCCCTATGCTACAAATACAGCACGTATAAGGTTCACAGTCCTTTCCTATGCTGACGCCTATCTACATTACGTATAAGGTTCGCAGTCCTTATCTACGTTTACATATATCATCTACTTCACGTATAAGGCTCGCAGTCCTTAACTACGCCATCACCAGCCGAGTCTATGTCCGACAGAAGCTAGAGGGATTTGCCATCCTAACTTACTATGTCGAACGTAGAACTCACATGTCATTCGTGTACCTATATACACATACTTACATTATAACATAAGAACACTCTAGGCATTCCTTACCTCATTCATTTAACAACCATACCCCTTGTCGTTACGTGCAATATCCGAAGATCGTTCACGCCCCGACAAGTATTCATTTGAAATATTCATACATCTTCGATATATAATATTGGTACCTTTATTTTTAACCTGACAGTACGCGCAATATCCGAAGATCGTTCGCGTACCGACAAACAATCATTCATATCTATCACACATATCACATATGACATACACTTATCACTTAGGATAAATGTATTAACAACACATCGAGTATGCACACAGCCCCGAAAACATAACAAGGAATGGGGCTAGAAACTCACCTGAACACGGTTACGTTCACCGTTAATCGTAATCCCTTTCTTCAGCTGTGCACGGCTGACTGTATAACAAGTACACGTATCAAACAACTATCACTACTCATATCATCTTTCCAGTCTTAACTACTACCCACAACGAACGGGGTCCGGGGGCAGCGCCCCTGGCAGCGGGGTCTAGGGGCGGCAGCCCCTAGCAGGGTCCAAGGGGCAGAGCCCCTGGCTGGGGTCGAGCTGTCTTAACAAATTTTTCATTAGATTTTTAATTTAGTTTCTAAACGAACTTGACTTTAGGCGAAGTTAACCCTCGGGCGAACTTAGCTCTAGGCGAAGTTAACCTTAGGCGAACTTAGCTTTAGGCGAAGTTACCAGCTAGGCGAACTTAGCTTTACAGCGAAGTTGCCATCAGGCGAACTTGGCTTCAGGCGAAGTTGTCATCAGGCGAACTTGGCCTCAGGCGAAGTTACCAGTTAGGCGAACTTAACTTTACAGCGAAGTTGTCATCAGGCGAACTTAGCTTGCAGGCGAAGTTCATCAGGCGAACTTAGCTTGCAGGTGAAGTTCATCGCTTTGAAAGCGAAGTTGCCCAGTTGCAGGCGAAGTTGTCCAGATCAGCCGCTGTTCGGTTTCTGTCCAGCATTTTGAGCGATTTTAACACCCTTGCTATGGTTCAATATCACCCACTACGCTTCCCGACCATTTTCGGTCGCTTATACACTAAAAAGCTTGGATCTTTAAACTTCAAAGATCAAGAATCATACCTTTTTGAGCTTGTTTGGATCTCGTTTAACTTGTTAACACACTAATCGCTCTCTCTCTCTCTCGGATCTGCCCGTTCCTCTCCTCGGCCCGGCGGCGGTGTAGATGGTGTGTGTGTTTTTGGAGTGTGTGTGTAGAAAGTAAGGAAATGAAGATATTTTTGGGTTTAGGGGATATTTATATCCCTGAAATCCCATGGACCTAAGGCCCATTCTCATTTAACCCGTCTCCATTAATCCAACACTAGCCCGACTCATACCAACTCCTACTCTATTATTTATTTCCTGACAACCCGAGTAAACTTTCCCTCTATTAGTAAGTAATATAATTAATATCACTTTGAAATTTCGGGATGTTACATTAGCATGAAACTGAAAGAAATAAACATCAAGTCAACAACAGGTGATCACCACAATATTATCTCACCAAATCAGTAGTATTATGTATCGACAAATCGGTATTACAAATTATTAAGCAATAAGCAAATGACCAAATCAGTAAATCAAGAAGCCAACTAAGTAAATTGATGGGTTTAATATAATAGGAGAAGACATGGTTAAGCAGAAAAACAATGAAATTTCTGATATCCTTAATTTTACCTGGGATCATAAACTCCTCTACGGCATCTTCAATTCCAGAATATCCATCCAGGTTATCATCCTTAATTTGCAAATTTTAACATCGCAGTGAATCAACCACTGGTGAAAACTATTCAGTTTGATCGAATTTTAAATTGCTCAAACTCTACATGAATTGCAGCAAATATTAATAACAACTACCTCTGGCACATAATGCATAAGCATAATTTCAGTTCTTGATTTCAAAGTGGCAGATGAGCTTGGGCAACCGCTACATGTTCCTTGCATTTTTAGCTTCACAACTCCAGATAATCTGTCAAAATTAAAAGTGTTAAATAGACAATATTATATATATTTAAGTTAAATATACAATAACCAGAGTATCAAAGAAGCATACGGATCAAATCCTATGCACTCGATGTCACCACCATCATCCTGCACAACAGGTCGTATCCGAGTTTCCAATAACTCTTTAATCATCGCAACAGTTTCTGAGTCATCCTGCAACATTATGTGACAAATGATCGGTAACTTTAAAGATCAAATATACACTTAATAACTGCAACAAAAAAAACAGTTAGTTCATGGATGGCTGTATCCATAGAAGCTAAAGTGGTTGCATCTAGAAAGAGTGGCTGCCCATATGAGTAAAAGTCCATAATTGATGCAAATATTTTAGGTTTTAGAAAAGGGAAAATTCTCAAAATAGCCTTTTTAGGAGAGAGAAATTAAAAAATAGCCTTAAATATCAACATATCCCAAAATAGCCCATCTAATTTGGTCTGAGTAGATGAGATCTGAAAAAAAATCCTCCGGCCAATAATATTTAGACAACTGTCAAAATCCGACGAGAATTGTAAAAATATTGGTGGACCAGTCCATATTTTCTGTTAAAAGTTCTTTAAATTAAACAGTCTTGCCAGACGGTCTTTTAATGTTTCCTAACGGGTCCCCACAACTTCCAAAAACATGGGAAAATGTGCCTTCAAATTCAGTCTTTCAAGACACATTTAGGGTTAATTTTGTACCAATAAGATCGTAAATTTATAAATATTGAGGGATCCCTCCATATTTTTGAACTAAAATTTATATTTCAAAGCGTTCCTGCCAGACGGGTTATATAAGTTTCTTATCTCGACCCTATATATTTAAACTCATGGAAAAATGTGCCATTCAACTTTGTCTTTCAAGACACTTACTTAAAAATTTTGAACGAAGGGGATCATATTTTTGAAAATATTATGGTACTTGTCCATATTCTTCACAAAATCTTTATATTAAAAAGTTGTCTTGCCAGACGGGATTTTTAAGTTTCTTATCTCGACCCTATATATTTTAAACTCATGGAAAAATGTGTCATTCAACTTTGTCTTTCAAGACACTTGAAAAATTTGAACGAATGGATCATATTTTTGAAAATATTGTGATACCCGTCCATATTCTTCACAAAATCTTTATATTAAAAAGCTGTCTTGCCAGACGGGACTTTTAAGTTTCTTATCTCGACCCTATATATTTTAAACTCATAGAAAATGTGCCATTCAACTTTGTCTTTCAAGACACTTACTTGAAAATTTTGAACTAAGGGGATCATATTTTTGAAAATATTGTGGTACCCGTCCATATTCTTCACAAAATCTTTATATTAAAAAGTTGTCTTGCCAGACGGGATTTTTACGTTTCTTATCTTATCTCGACCCTATATATTTTAAACTCATGGAAAAATGTGCCATTCAACTTTGTCTTTCAAGACACTTACTTGAAAAATTTGAACGAAGGGGATCATATTTTTGAAAATATTGTGGTACCCGTCCATATTCTTCACAAAATCTTTATATTAAAAAGTTGTCTTGCCAGACGGGATTTTTAAGTTTCTTATCTCGATCCTATATATTTTGAAACATGGAAAAATGTGCATCAAAAATTTGTCTTTTAAGACACGAATCTTTAAAATTTGTATGAAGGAGACGAGCATTTAGAATATTCTTACTTGTCTGTCCATATTTACATTATATCTATCTTCATCAATCCTCATTCATTCACATATTTTCATCAAATTCTAACTCTTCAAATCATGAAGTTTAAAAGGGGTGACCAAGTGGAGGTTATGGATATGGTCCCGGGTTCGTTGTATCCTATTATGACGGCAACATAATCTCGACGTTCGGAAATGAGTTTACAGTTTATTGGAACATAATCATATCTTCTGTTACCGGTTTGCCAATTACCACCATAACAAACAACAACATTATCAAAATCCATGGAAGATAAAGTTTAGAGTGGTATGAGAGGATGGTTTAGGGTGGTATGAAGTGGAAGATGATGAAGATAACTCATGTATATTATTTGGATGATCATGTCAGAAAAGACGGAATCTCATACTATATTGTCGGTGTAGACGGAATATAAATAAATTTTGAAGGTCTAGACTAAATTTAAACACATAAGAAATAAACTACAAACTCGTCTTCTTGGTACAAATTCACCCTAAATGCGTCTTGAAAGACTGAATTTGAAGGCACATTTTCCCATGTTTTTGGAAGTTGTGAGGACCCGTTAGGAAACATTAAAAGACCGTCTGACAAGACTGTTTAATTTCAAGAACTTTTAATAAGAAATATGGACTGGACACTCAATATTTTTAAAAATCTCGTCGGATTTTGACATTTGTCTAAATTTTATTGGCCGGAGGATTTTTCCAGATCTCGTCTACTAAATCCAAATTATATGGGCTATTTTAGGAATATGTTGAAATTTAGGGCTATTTTTTAGCTTCTCTCTCCTAAAAGGGCTATTTTGAGAATTTTCAGTTTAGAAAATCCCAAGAAGCATCTTCTGACTTTGTTACAGTTACAAAATCTGAACCAAAGAACACACGAGTAATTCCTGCACCAATAGCATAATAATGTTAATGTCATTAGGTCACGTATATAACCATGAACACACGAGTATACCAAGATGACCTCACCATAAATTCCATAAAGGGCCTTTGCTAATGGTGAATTTAAGTACCTTGTAATCTTGCATAAACTCATAGTGCAACTGTTTTTGGGTTTGCTAGAACCTTTTAGAAACTGATCTAACCCGTCTCGTGTTCCATTGTCTACTTTGATGCAAAATAAATAAACTTTTGGGCAAAATGAGTGAAATAAAACCCAAATTTTCAACAAATTTAGCACTCAATTTTAAATTAAACACAAATGGAAACCAGCT
Source organism: Bidens hawaiensis (assembly GCF_021521415.1). Classification (NCBI taxonomy): domain Eukaryota; kingdom Viridiplantae; phylum Streptophyta; class Magnoliopsida; order Asterales; family Asteraceae; genus Bidens; species Bidens hawaiensis. Next base: position 181,272 of record NW_027495391.1, on the reverse strand, counting down.
GATGTTATATCACCGATTCATGTAACAATGACTACTAAAAAAACCGAAAGGCTCAAAAGGTATGTGCATTATAAGTTCAACATAAAACAAAACATGTCCAACTCAAGTCAATCCAAATTGCACAAATGCTTTCAAAGTTTAACAAATAAAAAAACAAACTGTTCGTGAGCATCCAAGTTAACTTGCAGGGCGATATCATATCAATAACCTTTGAATGCTAAGTAACACAAGCTTCTAAATTAAGTTCCATCGGAATCCAACCATATTATCTGAAAACACATTATAGTCTGTTAGTTGAATCGTTAAAACATAATTGCTTAAAATATAACAATAATTTGTCAAATTCGAGTTTTAGAGTAGTAATATTCTACAAAAAGTTAATTTATTCATTTCCAAGTTAAATACAACGTGTTCATGTAAATTAGCATATATATATGTGAAACTTAAATAATCAAAACTTACGAAATTTATTTACTAACCATCACAAATCATCATCGTCTGACTCAACACTATTAATCTCATCATTGGAATTTTCGGTGTCTGAATCACCCAGGTGTGACTCTGAACCAAAATCTTCCATACTATGATCAGAGTCAGTTATCTCATCATCAACAAAATCATCAATAATGCCATTAGAACCCTGTTCATCAACATTTTCAATAATTTCTTCTATAATATATTCATGGAGAAGGTCGACTTCTTCTAATAAATCTTGTGCATTCTTGTGTTCTGGAATATCCCACAAGTGTCTGTAGGCAATTCTTTCAATGATTTTCCATTGTGAATTTGGTTTAAGTGCATCATTTATATAAAATACTTGTTTAGCCTGGTTTGCCAAAATAAAAGGATCTTCCTTATAAACATGGGACGTGTCAATGCTTATCAAATGAGGCTCAAATATCACGTGTTTTCTTCGACGATCAGTATCAAACCATGTGCATTTGAATAAAACAACACGATAGCCTCTTATAAATGAAATTTCAATGACTTCATCAAGATATCCATAATAATCGTCTTCGACATCATTATGAACGCCAGGGACCATAACTCCACAATTTTGTGTTTGCCTACGATCATCTCTCGACTTAACTAAAAATTTAACTCCATTCACTACGTTTCCCTTGTGTGATAAAACTCGGTTATCAGGAGGGCAAGACAATGCATATAATTCTTCATTCATTTGGGATGGAGTTAGCGAATACACATCTCAATTAGTAGTAAATGACATGTTTAGTTCGATATTGAATACCATTATGTGGCTGAATTGATGAGTGAGAGTGATGTTCTTCGATTAGACTTTCACTTCAATAGCCCTTTTTCTATATTGACTGCCATGTCCATGAATTTTGATGAATTATTTTTGTAAATTGATATAACATAAGTCCATATGTTCTGCTTACAAGTAGGGGTGGCCAAAATACTCGAACCCGATTAACCCGACCCGATCCAAAACCGAATAAGCTCATTAGGTTCGGGTTAAATAGCTACACAAATTATTAATCGGGTTAACCCAATTAACCCGTATTATCATTAGGGTCGGGTTTCGGGTTCGTATTTGATAAAAAATAGGGTTTTGGGTCAACTCGAATAACCCAATTAATAGTTAACTTAAGCAGGCCAACTATTATATACTTTAGCTTTTTTATATATTCAAACTATACTCTTTGTATATATTTAAGATTGGTTATTTGTATTCTACCGTTGTCTTGTATAATTCAAAACATTATTTGTTCATATTGATTGTCTAATGCTTCTCCAATCTATTTATATTGTTTTTTGAGTAAAAGATAAGGAGGATATCATCGATTAACATGAGTTTTCTAATATGGGGAAACCACTTCAAGAATTTAGTAAAATAAAAACATTTTTTTTTGGTTTAGTTAAAGTTGTTGGCAAATTGTTTGTACATTTCATTTTAACGATAATTGTTTTGTGATATGTTTACAAGACTTATACATCTTTGCAGCCCATCATTAAAAAAAAATTGCAGCACTATTACAACCCGAAACCCAAGTAACCCGACCTGATTAACCTGAAACTTGTTCGGTTGACTCGATTAACACCCTATTTACAAGTTGTATGACACTATGCCCTGAGCTACAAGTAATCATAATTTAATTTTAGGGTTGTATTTTGTTATCTATTCATGTTTTGCTTACATGAAATATATAATTACTTCGTTACAACATCTTTTTATCTATTAATGTACACACTTCTATGTTCTAACGTGTGGAGACACGTATATCTACATTGCATCTGATAGAAAAAGAAAAAAAACATTAGATGTAAGATAATAATAAACATATGCATATAATAAAGCATATTAACATGGACTTTCTTTGAATTGTTGCTAATCATTACACGCGCAAGTGATAATCAGTAGGCCATTATATTGATTCTTATGGACACAATTCAATCTATATCTACACTACATGTTTACATTTGATTAAAAAAACCCACTGCAGTTTAGATAGTATGCATATCTCACATGTTTAGTATCATGCTTATGTTCTATTTCATAACAATACTTGTTGCGGAATGTATATATCAGATTTTTGACTCTCGATTTTCTTGTAGGACAATGTGGATGTTTATGTTAGTGATGATGGTCTTTACAAGAACGAGATCTGAAAAAGATTCTCGAGTACCTACAAATCAGTCGGTGGTTGAGGGAAGTGCATCTGCTCTGGTGTCGCACTCGACACGTAGACGCAAACATAATACACCCAACACCATTGGTGATACTGGTAAATTATAATTTTTTTAAACTAAAATTTTCATATTCAAGCAAAGGGTAGTGGTTGGTTTTCGTGGGGAAGGGTCTGTTTGAAAATCGCACTTCAAAAGGTGATGAAATAGGTTGAATTACTTTGCCAAATAAACAGAATTCAAATCATTTTATCCTTTTTTGTCTTTTCTACATTACATGCAGAACAACTTGTAGAAGCAGAACAACCACCTGCTCAAACAGAACAAAATGTTCAACCACCAAATTGTAAGGCCCCCGTTACCGGTAGCCCTACTTTGGTGTTGGATTTACTCATTCACATAGTTCTAAATATCATAGTTAATTAAAACTTTCACGAAATAATATAAAACATCAACCATGCATTACAATTATCCATAATTTGTCTTTTAAAACATAACATAAATTATAACATTCAAAACATCATGACAATCTTCAGATGTCAGCCTCTTCAAACTTGCCATGTGTCCATCTCAAACCTGCTGTCTCAATCTGTTAACCTGCGTGCATACTAAAAGTCAGCTACGCTGAGTGAGTTCTAGTTAATCACACATTATATCATACATACACTTACCTTCAATTATGCATCCGAAGACACATAATCATTACTTTACTATTTTACTTTCATTACATAAGTTCATACATATGTTCATACTGAAGGTTCCTGAACGCGGATCGTACACGGGAAATCTCTAACAACGCAGGTGCGGAATCCCTGCGTATATAGGTACGAGTGTAGATATTGTAGAGATTGAATACACGAACAATGAACACGAGCTATAAGGTAAACACGTTATATTGAATAACTAAACACGTGACAGTAGGTCACTGTTACAGAGAACAAAACGAAACAAAGCGTAACCAAAAACCCTAACTCCCGTTCTCTCTGTTTCGGCTGAAACAGTGTATTTAAACACGACAACTTCGCCACTGGCGAAGTTGTCAGTAACCTCGCTAAATCAGCAAGTTCGCCATAGCGAACTTGCTGATAACTTCGCTAGTTTACAAAACAAAACATAAACAAACCATTAACTATATTACAGACTCGATAACAAATACTAGACTATGAACTACTGACAAACATGTACCAACAGACTCCCCCTTGGCAGTAGCTTCATATCTTGATCTCTGAGTCTTGTAATCTTGCACTTTCACGCGTGCGCCCCTTCTCTCACACAAACCGACACAACTCCTTGATATTTCCTCGCTTGATCCTTCCAAGCAGGAATGTAGAAGATCTTCTTGTTGTTCAGCACTTCCAGATCAGCCTGCGATAGATTAACAAGATGCATCGGGTCATAAACCCGAAGAACTTCTTGTTCGTCCTCATCTTCCATAACCGCCTCAGCTGTCTCGCAATCCACATACCACCATTTCAGATCTGTTAGGACATTCTTGGGCATGACTCTCATTGGTACTTCCTTCAGATGTCGGACTGGTTTATACTTCATAACCATCCATGGTTTTCCGTCAGCCCTCATTCCCCTATCTTTATCTTCTATCAATCTTCCTTTCTGAGGCTTTAGCAGTTCAAACTTTTTGTCTTTGATGGCTTCTTTCCAGACGATCTTTTCAATAATTCTCGCCATATTATCGTTACTTCTGTTAATTAGCCCCAGTCTTGCTAACTCTTTCACCTCGCATTCCGGTAGGGAGTTTAGAGATCTCAATAATCTTTTAAAGTATTGAATGCCGTCGTACCTTTTGATCACAAATAATTTCAACTCTTTGTCGTACAACCAGCATATAATACCTTTCTTCGACTCTGCATAGCCCTTTATATTATACGTCTTTCTAAACATTGTTGGCACTGCAGGCTTCTTAGTTTTAACAAACCATTGAGCACACCCTTCTTTCCAATTTGGTTGCTCCTCCCATACCGTATCATCTACCACATTCTCATCCCCCAAATCTGCTCTTTCAACAGCTGGAATCTCATGTTCCACTGCGTCATCCACGATCTCTCCTTCTTCCAACACATTCACCACATCAATATTTTCTCCAATCCTTTCAATTTCCTCCACGGGCAACACATCATCGTCATCATCATTCACAAAATCATCAACCTCCTCCTCATCTAACTCCTTCAAAGCATCGATGACGTCTTCAACATCAGCATCGTCATCAACATCCACAACATCATCACCCGCTGCATCAGTTGACTCCCCCTCAGCTGTGGAAGCCCCAAGATCCTGAGAGGTTCTTGGCAGCTCACCACCTGCACCCGAAGGTGCATTGGGATCATCGTCATGATCTTGTCGTCTCTTTGTCCTCAACTCATCGCCCCTGCAAGTCGTCTCCCCCTGAGATGCCAAGAATTCCTTGAAGGCATCGATAGCTCGTCCGTGTTCTACCAGGAGGGCGGCTTGGATTTGATTGGCTTCCACCAGGCGGTCAATGGTCTTCGATTGTACAGCAACAATACGCTCCAGCGAAGCAATCCGTTCAGAGTCTGAAGCAGGCGATGGAGTTGGTGGAAAAGTAGCAGCTGAAGTGACCGCAGGTGGTACACTAGGTAACCCTGCAGTTGTTGTAATTGTTGAGTCGACGAAGCGTGCAACTACCACCGGGGGATCAACCAGTTGGGGTGGTAGCGACACAACTGCTGGTGCCGACGCCTCGACCGTAGTAACCTGTGCAGTAGTAGGCAATAGAGACATACCTGACAAGGCAGGCGGAGCAAATCGTACGAACCTTGAAGTCTCCCCCGCTCCAGTGGCCATACCTTGTCGTTCTCGACGTGAGCGTTTCAGCACAAGTCGGACTGCCTCTTCCTCATCTTCATCATCTTCATCCTCATCCACAGCCCTCGGCCGCTTACCCGATGTCCTCTCCCGAGTCACCAACAACCGTCTGGCCTCAGCAAATGTTTCATCCAGCTCGGTTTCAGCTACCGAAGTAGCCGCTGAGGTAGTACCCAAAATCTCAGAACCCGAGAGATCCATATCGAACAGACCGTGTCCACTGAAGGCAGCATCCAGATCAATGTTTGCAGCAGCAGACACAGCCTGCGATGAAGTAGCTGGCACAGCAGCAGAAGTGACAACAGGCGCAGCTGATACAGCATGAGGTGCTGCCGCCTGATGTGGTTGGGGATCCCTGAACTCGTCCCCTCCTGCAGGAACATACTCCGGGTTAATGAGATACCCGAACAGTGGAGTATGCCTTGGACGGCGTTCAGGGTTGCTTCGAGTGCTCGACGTTCTGCACTGAGCAAAGATACGTTTTGTAACGCACTCAACGTATCTGATAGGGCGCCGTTGCGGTAGAGACGGAGCGACATGATTAATAATCATTTGAAGAAATCGCGGATACATGATAAATCGTTCTCGCGCCGTCGCCCGTCTCTGACGATCAATCTCATAGAAAATCATCTGACTAAAAGAGTAACGACGATTGTAAGTCAGGGCCGTCATGGCAGATTGCATCGTCGCACCCATCCCGTCTGTTCCTGCTTTCCTGCCGGACATGCACACAATTAACACGTGCATCAGAAAACGCCATTGGTCCAGCAGAAAGCCTTTCCTCCTCTGCGAGTCCCCCAGCGGACCCGAATAACCCATTCTCAAGTATGCTCCGTCACGGAAAGGAGCTACGAACTCCGTTGGGTCGTCTCGTGTCTCATTGCCGAACTGCAGAGCCAACCGAATGTCTTCCGAAGAAAACTGTATGTTTTGACCATTGACGGTTGCTCGCATCACCGGAGGCTCAGGTCTGCAATCATAATACACCGTCTGCCAGAAATCTTGTATGTTAGGCAGAGATATGGGTAGTGTATTAGTGATCGCGTGAAACACCCTTGATCTCTGGAGAAATGTGATAATCTCCCTGTAGTCGTCAACGCCTCGTGCGTCAGGATCCAAAGTAATGTATTGGTTATGAGCTGGAAAGAATTGTCGTTGCTCATCACCATCATCACCACCAGTTCCTCCAACTGCAGCCATATCTGCACAAAACAAATCAAGTTAGAGACGTTTTACGTAACTCACAAGTTCGCAGTGTAGCAAGTGCGAAGTTGTGATGTAAGATACACAGGCGAAATTAAAGTTGAGGCGAAGTTGGGGACAACTTCGCATCATCAGTAAATTCGTCTAAAAAATAGTTAATAGAAAAGGATATAGGCGAAGATAAGGATAACTTCGCCACGGCGAAGTTACAGTTAAGTTCGCCAGGGCGAAGTTGTGGATAACTTTGCCAAGGCGAAGTTGATGATAACTTCGCCACGGCGAAGTTGTGGTTAACTTCGCCCAGGCGAAGTTGTGGATAACTTCGCCCTAGGCGAACTTAAGCGTCTGGCGAAGTTGAGATTAACTTCGCCAAAACCATAACTTCGCCTGAAACAGAATCGGCGACTGTTCGGATTCTGAGGTCGAAATCCGATGTTTTCGGACCGATTAAACGATAGAAACATGAAGAACATCATATTTCAATGGTGTATGGACGTAAAGGTCGTCCATGAACACGTAACGTGAGGTCGAAAACCTTGGTTTCGAGGGTTCTTCGAGTGTTCGACGACCCTAGGTCTCGAACCGGATAAAATTATAAAGAGAATGAAAGGATGTTTTGACAACACATACCACAAGTAAAGTAGAAAACACAGGAACACAAGATCGAAATCGAAATTGAAAACTAAGATCGCCGGAAAAATTTAAGGTTTAAGTTCGCCGGAAAAAAAGTTAATAATAAATTTTACTGTAGAAAAACCCCTTTTATAGGGCTGAGTTGGTTCAGGCGAAGTTATTCTTAACTTCGCCTAAGCGAAGTTAAGTACAACTTCGCCGATTCAACAACTTCGCCCGATAATTACAAAAACAGCCCTTTCAGTTTGAAAAATCTTGAATATCTTATAAGTTACCAAAAAGAGTTAAACAAAAATGATCAAGACCCAGTAACCAACAATAAAAATATAACAACAAAAACAGAAAATACTTATAAAATTTTAACGAAATAAGGGATCAAATTTCAGTCTAGTCAGGGACCACTCCGTTTTAGAAAAGATCCGAACAGGAATCATACTAACTATGTGACTGTCACTTGGATCCGTGTTTGGCTGTATTATGACATAGAGAAACAGGTTGTAAGCATGTAATAACTTAAATGGTTTTCATTGTTTCTGTGATACGGATTAAGGTTCAGTTAAGCTCAAAAATTTAAGTTGGCAACAATTCAGAGGTAATGATGCCTTCTATCTATTCTCAAAGCGTATTTGGCTATACCCAAGTCACCCCGAGTTGACTTTGACCCATAGTGTCTGATCAACTTGTAGATACTCGTTGTCTGCTTCCCGTTTTCTTCTTACTCCAAACTTGAGAAATCTTGAGAAGTCTCGGTTCTCGTCGTGATTGGCACTATTTCTCATAAGTACAAAAATGATACATGAATTTTTTTTTTTTTTTTTTTTTTTTTTTTTTTTTTTTTTTTTTTTTAAATCAACATAAGTATTTACATCGGAGTACTAAACTACTGCAAGTCCCGAATCTGGATCACTGCAGTGTCTTTAAATGCTTTCTTCGCGGGAATCAGAACACTCACGGGCTCGTGTATGACTGGGTAGTTGCTTTTCTGCCTATCCTTCGAAAAGATATGTATGAAGACATGCAAAACTCTTAAGGAGTTTCCACATTAAATTCGAGTAAATTTAGGTTAGTATCACATACACTTTTACGCACCATTAAAATCACCATGACATACAATGACTGTTCTAAAGCCTTTTAAGCCTAATAACTTCACTAGTTAAGCACACATAATCAGTATAAATATCATTTTCCAAGGTTGGATCAATTTTCAATTTAAACATAGCACATTTACCTCAAAAGAAGTAATAGACTTGAAAAATAATTTCATTTCCCTAAAAAAAATTTTGAATTCAATCGCCCCAATCATGTCAAAGTCATCAGGTAAACGGCTATCCTGAAGATCCATTGGATCAGCTGGACCGACCACATACAAGTATGTGTCCTTCTTACTAAGAATGACCGACTAATTTTCAGCAACTGAAAGAAAAACATGTCAACATTGCCCCAGTTACTTTCAGTCTTCCGGTTAATGGCTATCCTCATTTCCTAAGTCGAAAACAAGGACCAAAACATATCCGAGGAGATGTCCATCAAACTGAGGTAACCGACTAATTTTTAAGCAATAAAGACACAAATTTTATTTTTTTTTATTTTTTTTTTTTTATTTATTTATTTTTTTTATTTTTTTTTTTTTTTGAATCAAAAACAAAGACATGGTTACTCGGGATTGATCATCCCATTTAGCTCAATTAGGTTTTGAAATCTGGATTTATCAAACGCTTTTGTAAACAAGTCAGCAAAATTTTCAAGTGTATCAACTTTTTCGATCTTGATCAGTTTCTTCTCAGCACAATCCCGTATGAAGTGATGACGAATGTCAATATGCTTAGTTTTACTGTGCTTCACGGGATTGTTAATTACTGAGATGGCGGCAGTGTTATCAATTAAAATAGGAGTGAGTAAGAAATTCAGACCATAGTCGCGCAATTGTTGCTGAATCCATAAAACCTGAGAGCAGCAGTTGGATGCTGCCATGTATTCAGCTTCGCAAGTTGAAATTGCAACTGACGTCTGTTTCTTGCACTGCCAGGAAACTAATCTTCCTCCAAGAAACTGACAGCCTCCTGTTGTTGACTTCCGACTCTGATTACAACCTCCATAATCAGAATCAGTATATGCCACCAGTTCAACGTCTCCTCCCTTTGGGTACCACAATCCTAGTTTCGGCTTGCCCTTGAGATACCGCAAAATCCTCTTCACACCTTTCATGTGAGATTCCTTTGGGTTTGCCTGAAAGCGAGCACAAAGACAAACAGAAAACATTATATCAAGCCTAGAAGCAGTTAAATACATTAAAGAACCTATTATCGCCCGATACAGAGTAGGGTCCACATCTGCGTCACCATCTGATTCAGCTCCCAATTTGTGATTGACGCAGATTGGAGTGTCATATGGAGAACTGTCCTCCATCTTGAATCTTTTCAGCACATCATGAACATACTTTGTTTGATGAATGAACATCCCATCTTTCTTCTGATCAACCTGCAATCCTAGAAAGAAAGTTAGTTCACCCATAGCACTCATCTCGAATCGTTTCTTCATGACAGCCTCAAAATCTTGACACATGGATACTCTTGATGCAGCAAAAATGATGTCATCCACGTAGACTTGAACCAGTAAGAAGTCACATCCTTCTCTCTTCACAAACAGCGTACTGTCGATCAAACCCCTTTCAAAACCATTTTCCAGCAAGTAGTCCGATAACGTTGAATACCAGGCACGAGGTGCCTGATGTAAACCATATAACGCCTTGCTCAACCTGTATACATGATCAGGAAAGTCTGGGTCAGGAAAACCCGGTGGTTGCTCAACATACACAACCTCGTCAACTTTCCCGTTAAGAAATGCACTCTTTACATCCAACTGAAACACCTTCATCTTTTTGAAAGCAGCAAACGCCAAAAACAATCGAATCGCTTCTAACCGGGCAACAGGAGCGAAAACCTCATTGTAGTCAATACCCTCTTGCTGATTAAAACCTTTAACAACCAGCCTCGCCTTATTTCTCACAATAATCCCCTTTTCATCTCTCTTGCACTTGAACACCCATTTCGTGCCTATAGCATGCACATTCTTTGGTTTTTCAACCAAAGACCAAACTTCCATTTTCTCGAACTGAGCCAACTCTTCTTGCATTGCTTCGACCCACGAGCTGTCCTTCAAAGCCATTTGATAATTTTTCGGTTCAATTTGGCTTATAAAGCAGGAGTACAAACATTCATTCATTATACCTGTTTCTTTTATGCTTGAATAAACACAGGTGTGCTCATTCAGGCTACTTCTGGTTTGTACACCCGAGGACACATCACCTATAACATTCTCCAAAGGGTGATCTTTGTGAATTCTCGTGGTCGGAACAGCACCGACATGTAAATTGTCTTCCAAGTTTGAAGAGATCTCATCTATGGTAGTTTCAGGCTGAGAGTGAAAAGGATTAATAAACTCATCTTCAGTTGAGGCCGCAGGGGTATCGATAGGGTTTGATGTGGAAGGCTGAGATTTTTCTGTCATCTGATGTTGCACTAGCTCCTCTTCCTCATCAAATATCATCTTCGTCACAACTCTTTCGTCTTCTTCAGCAATTTCCAAATTAGGTACGTTAAACGACTTAAACAGTTTAACATAGTCAAAAAGCTCAGCAGGTCCATTGCTTGGTTTTGGCGGTTGATAACTAGTAATGTCGGTGTTACAAACCACCTCCACCTTGCAAGTTGTCGTATTGAAGACCCGTCTGTTGGGAGTCCCAACAACATAACCGACTAGAATTCCCTCATCGGCTACTTCACCAAATTTCGAGTTAGTCTTCAAAATCGAACAAGGAGACCCAAAAGGTTCAAGACCACACAAGTTGGGCTTCCTTCCGTGCATAAGCTCGTAACAAGTTTTTCCAAGTCTCTTAACGGTTAACACCCGATTCAGAACATAGCAGGCTGTAGCAACTGCTTCAGCCCAGAACATCACAGGAAGCTTTGAGTCGGCCAGCATAGTTCTGGCTCCTTCAATTAACGTTCGGTTCTTCCTTTCAGCTACTCCGTTCTGTTGTGGAGTATACGGAGCGCTATATTGATGCTCAATACCCTTCTGAAGACAAAAGATTTCCATCTCAAAGTTCTTGAACTCTGTCCCATTGTCGCTTCTGATGAATTTAACTGATTTACTCATGACGTTCTCGACTTTTGTAATTAGATTCTTCACCATCTGAGTCGTTTCGTCTTTCGTTTTCAGAAAATATACCCACGAGTATCGCGAGTAATCATCAGTTATCACCAAGCAGTAAGAAGTACCGCCTAGACTTTGTACATTCACCGGACCGAAGAGATCCATATGAAGTAGTTCTAGAGTACCAGCAATTGAGTTGATCGTCTTGGTGAGATGGCTTTTCTTGTGTTGTTTTCCCTTCTTGCACGCTATGCATTTATCTTCAAAGTTAAAACTCTTTAAGGGAACGCCCATCACAAGCCCATTTTTGACAATGAAGTTCATCTTACGAAGATGAATATGTCCCATTCTCCTGTGCCATAACTCTGATTCTGATTCGCTTGCCTTTGTCATTAAACAGGATTCTCTGGTGGCCATTTCAGTAGACCTCATATCCATCACGTATGTATTCGTTTCACGTGGAGCTTTCATTACTATCCATTCTTCTGGTATATGAAAACCAGGCTTCAATACAATTGCTTCATTCTTAGTGAAATGGACAGTATATTCTTTATCACAGATCTGCGACACACTCAGCAGATTGTGCTTTAATTCCTCCACAAAATTTACATTTTCAAGTGTCATTCTCCCATTCGACACTGTTCCTCTCCCAGTTATTCTTCCTCCGCTTTCACCAGCAAAACTAACTCTAGCTCCCTGAACAGGTTTCATATCTTGCAACAGATGTTTGTTGCCAGTCATGTGCCGGGAACAGCCGCTATCTACAATCCAAAGATTGTTTGCAGCCCTGTTCAACTGTTCCTGCACAATAAAAACAAGAATTAGAATCGTGGGACCCAAGACCATCTGGTCTTGGATCGATACATCCCGTACCCTGGCTTTCTCAAGTTAGCGTCAGGATAATTTCTGTACGTCCTGTTAGGGAATCTCCCTGCAGATTGAGTGTAAAGCCTTCCAAACCTTTGAGAATAGAAAGTGTTATTTCTTGTGGTTTGGTTGTAAAAATGAGGTTGGTTTTTATGAAAACTTGAATTCGTTACATTTTGGCATTTTTTAAAGTTTTCATTTTTAGCAGGAACAAAATGATGCTTATTCTCATTTTTATTTGGCTTCACATCTCTAAATCTCGGTTTCAAAGGACAATCTGCAACTAGATGTCCTAACTTGTTACATCTAAAGCAACATCTACTCTCCATTTTCTTGTCAAATGTTGGTTTGGATGTAGAGGTAGTATTACCAGCCGTTCGTCTCACATAAGGTGGGACGTACGGATTGAGTGGAGAACTCTTTTTAGAAACTTTGTCATTATCTCCACTGGTGGGTAACTCTACCTTTTCTTTTGTCTGACCAGATTCGGACAACTTATCCGAATCTGATGAGACTGGACTTGATACAGAAATATTCACACTAGAAACAGGCGAACTTGTTTCGCCACAGCTAACACTTGGTTTGACACTAGTAATTCTAATTGGGGTTGACTGAGCAATCTCAAAATCAACAGATTTCTGAACACTTGGATTATAAGTGTAATTATGGTTAAAGGGTGGTGGAACCTCGTGGTATCCGATTCCTGCCCTCTTTGCAGAGGTACTTGGATCACTCACAAGGTGATCAAGGATAGCCGAGGAGTTTCTGAACTGCTCAAGTTTGCGGTTCAGTTCCACCACCTTTACCTGGTGGTCAGCAATCTGTTTATCTCTATCAGCAATCAATTTTGTCTTTTCTTCCAAAACCTCATAACTAAGATCAATAATTTCTATTTTCTCAGCAAGTTTAGTTTTAAGACTTTTAATGTCTTTTTCACAAGCCTTTATCTTAACTTTATAACTGTTTTCTCTTGCTTTAATGAAATGGTGATCTTCTTTAACAGTTTTAAACTCAGCATCTAATTTGACATACTGATCAGTTATATTGGTTAGTTGCTCAGTCAAATTTTCACAATTAGCACAAATAATTTTGGGACATACCTTGGATCTACCATCCTGATCGTTCGCCATGAAAGCAGTTTCTTCTTCATTTGCTTTCTTCTCTCCATCAACCTTCTCAACTTCTACAGCTTCAGTCTCAGCCATGTGTGCTTGTTCACCTAAACCACTTGAGTGTTGGTTCCAGTTGTATTCTCCTGCCTCTCTAGTTAACATGGCATTGATCTCGCGGTTAATTCCAGAGTGTTGGTTAGGCCTAACTTGTCCCCGTTCAACTCTCTCATTCCTACATTCCCTAGCAAAGTGCCCGAACTGTTGACAATTGTAGCACCTTACTTTTGATTTGTCAAATCCAGGCCTACCACCAACAAACTTTCTTCCTGTTTTGTTCATAAAACGTTTTACCCGTCTCACGATCATTGCCATTTGCCATTGCAAATCCATTTCTTCCAAATCGTCAGCGTCAATCTGGTCATAATCCTCATCAACAACGGCAGGGTCCACAATCTTCCCCTGGATATAATTCTCGTATGAAGCAATAAATGAAGCGTAGACTGCAAACTGCTCTTCAGCAGATTTTACACTCATAGGCATCTTGGTGTAATTATTGCTTGTGGGACCAGCTGAATAACCACTTGTAGAGGATTGAGGCTTTGAAGCACTAGATCCTCCAGCAACAAAACATACGTCCCCATTTGAGTTCACAGAAACATTTCCTTCATGTGCAGAGTCAGAACCTGACTCCCCCTTCGAATAAAATGCAGCAGATTCAGGCCTTGAACTTGAGCCTGAGTTAACTTTAGCACCATACATACCAGGGTCTTGTATCTGGTCTGTGGGTGTCTCCTTTCGAACCATATTTAGCTCATACGTTCTGAGCTTGTTCACTGCAGTTTCTAAGTCACAGTTAGGAAAGTCTTTGTCTTCCCTCATTAACACGGTATACATTTCCCACTTCGGTGGGAGAGCATCTAGAAGCTTTTCAACGATCTCCTCCTCTCGATAGGCAATTGAATAGTTGCTAAGCTCTGTCATTAAGTGATAGTATCGGGTGATAATATCATCTAAGGATTCATTCTTCAAATATTTGAAGACGGAGAATTGGGTTTTTAAAAGTTTAATTTTTGAGGCACGTATACCCACGTTCCCCTCGAATCTGTTTTCCAGAGCATCCCAGAGCTCTCTTGCAGAAGTGTACTTTCGGAATGTATGAAGAACTTCTTGAGGTAGTGCCATAGTAATAGCAGCATGGGCCTTACTCTCAGCCTCATACATTTTCTTCTCCTCGTCATCCATCTTACTGTACTTCTTCACCACATCACGTCCTTCGTATTGCATGGTTGGAGGTACATATCCATCCTGCATGCACACCCACATCTTGGCGTCCTGATATTTGATATACTGGATGAACCTGTCCTTCCATGCCACGAAGTCCGTTCCCTTCATCAACCTCGGGGCCTTAGTGGCTGACCCCGCCTCTACCTCCATCTTGACTAAATCTGAGATGTTAATCGCGGACATCCTTGCGAAAACCTGAAAAACCTGAAAAACACAAAAAAAAAATATTAAAACAGCTCAGATGGCGAAGTTAAGAATAACTTCGCTGGAAGTTAACTTCGCTGAACAAGAACTTCGCTGGATCTTAAATTCGCTTGGCTTGGCGAAGTTAAGAATAACTTCGCTTAGAATGAGCGAACTTAGGATGTAAGCGAAGTTGGGTGGTAAGCGAAGTTACGGATAACTTCGCTTTGGCGAACTTATGAGGTAAGCGAAGTTGTGGTTAACTTCGCTAATCCTTATATCTTCGCCGAAACCCTAATCTCCAGTGACGGCAACTTCGCCTGAATTCAGCAACTTCGCCCGATGAACGCGAAGAACAGTTCAGATCTGAAACTCGGATTTTAACGAGAATTTTGAAGGTTTAAAGGCGTAAACACACTGGTAGGTAGCTAGAATGAATAAACACACCAAAAACTCGTCCCGGTAACACCCGAAATGAAACGAAATCTACACCCGCGTGAAATCCCGAACCTCACAATCGAGCCGATGGCTCTGATACCAATTGAAGGTTCCTGAACGCGGATCGTACACGGGAAATCTCTAACAACGCAGGTGCGGAATCCCTGCGTATATAGGTACGAGTGTAGATATTGTAGAGATTGAATACACGAACAATGAACACGAGCTATAAGGTAAACACGTTATATTGAATAACTAAACACGTGACAGTAGGTCACTGTTACAGAGAACAAAACGAAACAAAGCGTAACCAAAAACCCTAACTCCCGTTCTCTCTGTTTCGGCTGAAACAGTGTATTTAAACACGACAACTTCGCCACTGGCGAAGTTGTCAGTAACCTCGCTAAATCAGCAAGTTCGCCATAGCGAACTTGCTGATAACTTCGCTAGTTTACAAAACAAAACATAAACAAACCATTAACTATATTACAGACTCGATAACAAATACTAGACTATGAACTACTGACAAACATGTACCAACACATACTTTATTACTTTCATACTATATAAATTACTGTCCTTTTCAATCTCGGATACTATTAGGGTCCGATCCCTTCCTTTTCTATCTCAGATATTATTAGGGTCTGATCCCTCTTTCCTTTGTCTATCTCAGATATTATTAGGGCCTGATCCCTTTCTTGTCTATCTCAGATATTATTAGGGTCTGATCCCTTTTACTTCTCTATCTCAGATATTATTAGGGTCTGATCCCTTTCTTTTCTATCTCAGATATTATTAGGGTCTGATCGCTCTTTCTTCATCTGCGTGCATACTGTCTTTACATACCCATAACATACATATACTTTCTTTGATAATTCGTACACATCCATATATTATACATATATCTACCATTCACATTCAACTATCATATACATACCTCCCTTGTCAACACGTGCAATATCCAAAGATCGTTCACGTCTCGACAAGCTTTCATTCGCATTTAAGATGTACATACATAACATATAAATCATACATAGCATACACTTACCATTTAAGGTAAGCGTATTAACTATCACATCGAGTATGCACACAGCCCTGAAAACATAACAAGGAAGTGGGGCTAGAAACTCACCTGAATGCGGTTACGTTCACCGTTTATGGTAATCCCCTTCTTGAGCTGTGCACGACTAACTGTATAACAATTACACATATCAATTATCTATCACTACACATATTGTGTCTCTAGTCTAATTATAACCCTCAACGGACAGGGACCGGGGGCAGCGCCCCTGGCAGCGGGGTCTAGAGGCGGCAGCCCCTAGCACGGTCCAAGGCGAAGAGCCCCTGGCTGGGGTCGAGCTGCCATGTCAGCTTGGAAAAATTTTATTTCCATTAACTGTCTTAACACATTTTTCCATCAGGATTTTAATTTATTATTTAATTCGCTATCTCTTCGCCATAACGAATTAAGCCTAATTCGTTAGCCAATTCGTTAAATCACAAATCTAGTTTGTTAACTGATTCGTCATCTGGTCAACATCTGATTCGTCACTCCAATTCGTTATCTGAACAAGCCCTGATTCATTACCTTATTCTTAACGAATTAGCGAGTAACGAATCACCTGGTTCGTTATCTGGTTCGCTGTCTGGTTCGTTATTTAGGCATAACGAATGGGTGAACTGATTCGTTGTTTGGTCATAGCGAATTGGTGAACTAATTCGTTATCTAATCGTAACGAACTGGGATAATCAATTCGCTAAAATATCTTAACGAATTGTACAATCTTATCCAGACTTTGACTCAAGGGGTCAAAGTCAAAATCGTCAAGAACACCCACAGTCAACCTGAACCAGATCTGCAATTAAACCCTTAAATCTTAACGAAACATCCCGATTTGGGTATCAATGAACTCGGAATTCCAGCGCCAACAAACCCTAACCATCAAATCGGCCAAACATCAATGTTTAAGGGGTGCGATTTATGTACATATATACGGGTTTCTTTAGGTTTACAATTACCCCATCAAATGCTGATCAATTTCCATAAGATTTGTTGTTTTGGATTCGTTTATAAAAAACTAACACAGATCTATGATTTCCCAAATCAAACTGAACCTATATGAACGATTTCTAAATATAAACATACCTTAAACGAGTCGAACTACGAACACGAGCTGGTACTTGATGTTGTTTTGGTCCGTTATGACATTCCAGCACCAACAAGCTCGGGTTTTCGCCTTCGGATCTTGGTTCGGTTTTGTGTGTGTTTTCCAAGGTGTAGGCTATGGTGTAGAGATGGATAGAAATAGAAAGGATTAGGGTTTAAGGGGTATTTATACTCCCTTAAGCCCATGGACATAAGGCCCATTCCATCTTATATTCCATCTTTTAAAGTCCAAGCCCACTCTCTCAAAGTTTATTATCTAAACTGATGAACGACACACTATCAAATAAACGAAATCATTTTATTTATTCTTATAATCGAAAACAGGATGTTACACAAATAGACACGGTCCAAATTTAAATCTTAGCATTACAAGGACTTTAAAAAATATGCCCGAGGGTTATAAACTCCCTTTGACAATGGATGAGGGTACAAAATCTTTTGTTGGGACCTCAGCAACACTGTTTGCGGCTGAGTGTGGAATTGTTATTCGCAATTTCGTCCAATGAATTATCACACATGGGACTTAATACCAAAAGAAGCTATAAATCTGATGTATGAGAAATTAGAAGTAAGTTGTATATATTTTTACATTTAATTATTGAGAAGCTATTATGATGTTATATAGTATCATTAATATCATTAACAATGCATTCTTTGAAGGGAAATTTGAGTTGTTGAGATCAAATGAGGTTTTCATGGAGTACGTGAATTCTCGCCTTCAAATCCATTAGAAACACACTCGATGTAATTGGAGTCGACACTGGAAGAAAAATGGAGGAAGAACCAATCCCGAGTTGGCAAGATCGAAAAGGAAATCTGATTGTCGTGAAGAAGCTTGGAAGCATATGTGTGATTATTGGGAGTTAGAAAAAACTCAGGTATGCTAAATTTCTTTTTACAAATCATGACAAATGTTCGTGAATATTTTTCTTATTTTTGAAGTTCTAACATGTGGAAAATTTGATTTTTCCTAGAAATAAAGTAAGCAAATGGAAGCTAACAGAGCAAAACAAGTTAATATAAGCAGAGGGGGATCTCGGTCACTAGCCAATCATACATTCCAACTGGTAAGATTTTGAATTTTCGACTTGTTATTCATGTTAAGTAATGGTTGTACTCGCGTTGTGGTTCAGAAGAAAATCGAATATGAAACCAAGAATTGACTTGGCTGTAAAAATTTATGAAAAACGGATGTTTATACTAGGGATGCCAACGGGCCGGGTATTGGCAATCACAAACGCATACCCATCTACAAAATTGTGTCTCATACGCGGCCCATTACCCGCCGGGTATTTATCGGGTAATTATCCGTCGGATAACAGGGATACACGTGGGTATCGGGTATACTTGGCAGGCCCGGCCATGGGGAGGGCTTGGAGGACTCAAGTCCTGGGCCCACTCCCCCTTTAGGGCCCATGGGTTTCTAGTATTCTATATATTAATGTAGTTTCTGGCCCATAAATTTTAAAAAGCCCACCGTTGAGTTTACATGTTTATTTGTTTAATATAATTGATTTATAATCTATTTAGATTTATGAAGATTCTGATTTGATGACTTTTTTGTTACTATTTTTATGTTTTAGAATAGACATTAAAACTTTATTATTAAATTCAGAACATTTATATTTGATTAAATAATTAATAATTGAATAATATATGATTAAATCAATTTATGTTAAAGAATCATTAATCAATTTTTATGTTATTTAATTTTTCAGATATCATTTCTTCTAAATTTAAACATTTATAAGGTAGAGCATGGCTAATGTATTCAAAAGTAAACTATTTTAGTTTTGTTGTAAGCTATATAGATAAGGTTCTTTGAAATGTAGAAGAGCATCATGACTCGTTTAAGTATTTCAGTTATATTATTTTGATAAAAATGAAAAAAAAAACTATTGTTTTTTATTGTTATCACATTTGTCTAAATTATATAAGAGGTTTAGATTTTTATTTTAGGGCCTTTCGTTTTTTATGTCCTAGGCCCACTTTTTTTCCCATATACTCGGAGACGGCCCTGATACTTGGTAGTTTATAAAAAAATACCTTTTTGTAGTTTCTAAGTACATTTTCGTAATCCTAACTTTATATTTTATAATTTTAAAAACTTTGTTAAATATGATAAAACACAAGGGTAACATCATCACCATTAGATAATATATCAAACATCAAGATAATGTAAACTATAAACTTTAATACTTCATGATAAAAAATAAAGATACTACAATATGTAGGTTTAGATACTTTTGCTTTTGCATCCAAAATACATATCCACAAAAATAAGTTTGTTGCTACATTCCGAAACGCATATCTAAAATAATAATTCCATTTTCCATAAAGCTAACTGTTGAATTCTTGGACGGAAACTATTTAGATATTTACTGGAAAACCTATACAAAGAGTCAAATGGTAAAGATAATTCATAATGCATTTAGTTATAAAATTATTAATTAAAGTCTTATATACCTAGGAAATTAGAAACATGCAGATTATATTTCGGGTATATTTACCGGTAATCGGGTAATATAGTTCGGGTAATGGGGTCGGGTATCATCCAATCCCATTTCCATGCCCGAACCCAAAAAAAAATATTTTTTAATCCCATACTTGATCCCATGCCCGTTTACCCAACCCATTACCTAGCCCGGATGCTTCAGTTTATACTATACTGTATATGAAAAAATAGGATAACAAATTCATTATGCTTCATTTTTATAACTTTTTCAACGACAAGCAAATACTCAGATTAATTTGAATACATTTGTGCTTCATTATTATAATGCTATTTAAGCATCTCCTATTTAAAAGTTTTTATTGTGAATTTTATTTTTTCAAATATTTATTTTGGGTTGGTGTTATTCACATACCTTCGTTTATGTTAGGAAAACATTATTCAGCATAAACAGGCAGCCATGGATAAATTAATTAATGAAGGAACCACTGTTACTACTTCTATGGAACACGAGATTGAGAAAGAAGCCATAAAAAGTGTTCGTGGGAGGAAGAAAACCATACAATCAGCATGGGAGGTTGGTGTAGGGGCCGTGTTCCGGAAAAAAGATAGCTGGATGAAATTGGTAGCCGAATCATCTGATCGAGATACAAGTGAGAACGAAGTTCTGAAAAATAAGGTTATTTCACTCGAGGCGAAACAAAAACGAGATAAGGAGATGAAAAAATGTTCGAGTTTATAAGCACAAAGTTTCCGGATTTCGAGAACACAATAACCATGGAAATAAGTGATGAAGTTGATGGTGACAACATCTAGGACATTAGTTATAAGCGTATGTTACTTTTCTTTATCAAGTACTCTTTTAAATATTAGAATTGGTTGGTTGACGTTATTTTGATTGGTTCTGTTACGATATTAATGCTTATTATATTTGGATTTTATGGAAGCAAAAAATCAAATTTATGAATTATATATAAAACTACAAATCAGCTACGTCAATGGTATTGTTTTTCAGTCCTTGAAGGGATTTGTTCAGGATTATGAATGCATGTTGGGAACTGAATTAAATTGTGTGGGAGACTATTTTTCAGTCCATATATAAAAATATTGGAATATACACATTATTAGAGACTAGAAATAGTCACCGAAAATAACATATTAGAAACTAGTCTATGAGACTGATTATCAGACTCTAAAAATAGTTACTATGGACTAAAATAACATATCATCTGAGAATAATTTTCAGTCCCTAAAACTGAAATATTAGTGACTGAAATCAAGTAATAACATGGACTAATTCCCAGTCCTTAAAGAACATCATTGGAGACTGATTATTAGAGAATCACGAACCTAACGAAACGTATTAGGGACAATATTGTATTGATTAGAGGACTAATTTTCAGTCCCTAAAGTTATATATTAGGGACTAAAATATCATTGTATTCGAGACTTATTTGCAGTCTTTGAAGAAACGTTTTAGGGACTGAAAAGATGTGGTATGGGGGATAAATTGAGGACTGAATTTTTGTAGGTTAATAATAAGAATAATAAAATATGATAGGATAAGTAGGCTTTTAGATGGAATTAATTATGGACCAAAAGAGAAAGATGGGCCTTAGGTCCATGGGCTTAAGGGAGTATTAATACCCCATAAACCCTAATCCTTTCCATTTTTATCCAAATCCACACCATAGCCTACACCTTGATAAACACACACACCATCCTTTAACCCGAGCCTAGATTAAAAGTTGAAAACCCGAGCTTGTTGGTGCTAGATCGTCGTGTCAAACCTAAACAAGATCAAGACCAGCTCGTGTTCGTTGAACGACTCGTTTAAGGTATGTTTATATTTAGAAATCGTTCATATAGGTTCGGTTTGGTTTGGGAAATCATAGATCTGTGTTAGTATGGTAAAAACGAATCCAACGAAGCTAAACTTACTGAAATTGATTTCAGTTTGATACGCTAAATGTTAGTATGAATACCCGTAACATATACACATAAATCGCACCCTGTAAACCTGATGTTTTGAAAGATTGAATGGTTAGGGTTTGTAGGCGCTGCTTAGACGATTCCAATGATACCTAAATAATGATTTTGGATTAAGAAATGAAGGTTTAATCGCAGATCTAATATAGTTTGACTGTTGGGTGTTCTTGACGATTTTGACTTTGACCCTAAGTCAAAGTCTGTATAAGAACAAAGATGATTCGTTATGATTGACCAATTCGTTACGCGTTCATAACGAATGGGACCCAATTCGTGAGACTTGATAATGAATGAACTCTTAAGTTCGCTATCTATCCATTCGTTAGATAAGATAACGAATCTGGTAATTTCTTATATGCTCATTCGCTATGCTAAGGTAACGAATCAGATGATGTTCAGACAACGAATTAGCATAACGAATCAAGTAACAATCAGGTGATTTTTACTTGCCAATTCGTTATGTGAGGATAACGAACCAGACGGCGAATCAAGTTATGATGAGATAACGAACCAGAATAGCGAATTAGACCACGAATCGGGCTTAATTCGCTATAAAGCTTTAGTTAGCGAATTAAATAATAATTTAATTTTCTAATGGAAAATGTGTTAAGATAGTTAATATAAATAAAATTTTTCCAAGCTGACCTAGCAGCTCGACCCCAGCCAGGGGCTCCGCCCCTTGGACCCTGCTAGGGTTGTCGCCCCTAGAACCCCGCTGTCAGGGGCGCTGCCCCCGAACCCCCGTTCGTAGAGGGTTATAATTAGACCAGAAGCGCGTTATGGGAAGTGATAGTTAATTGATACGCATAATTGTTATACAGCTAGCCGTGCACAGCCAAAGAAAGGAGTAACCATTAACGGAAGAAGTTACCGAGTTCAGGTGAGTTTCTAGCCCCACTTCCTTGTTATGTTTTCGGGGCTGTGTGCATACTCAGTGTGACAATTAATACACTTAACTTAAATGGTAAGTGTATGCCATGCATGATATATGTGTTAGATGCGATTGATTGCTTGTCGGTACGTGAACGATCTTCGGATATTGCATGTACGTTAGGTTATAAATAAAGATATGGATATTGTATGTAATGCAGGGATGATTACTTGTCGATACATGAACGATCTTCGGATATTGCATGTATTGCCAAGAATAGCGATAATTTTCTCCTTATGTAGATATTAAATGATAACTTATATATAGAGTTCCCTCTACGGATAATATATAGAGTATTCCTTAAATGGAAAGCATAGTGTTCTTTTAATGGAAAGCCACGTGTTCCTTAAATGGAAAGCATAGTGTTCCTTTAATGGAAAGCCCAGTGTTCCTTTGATGGAAAGTATAGTGTTCCTTTAATGGAAAGCATAGTGTTTCTTCTATGGAAGTATATAGGATGTTCCTTCTATGGAAAATATAGATAGTAGGATAATAGTAATAGTTCTTTTAATAGATATTATGTGACGTCCTCTTATAGATATTTATATAAGGTTAAGATATGTATGTTAGATATGTGTATGTATTGTCTATCGCCTGATTAACTAGAACTCACTCAGCGTAGCTGACTTTTAGTATGCACGCAGGTATACATGTTTATTGAGAGAGCATGAGGAGGACACACGGCATGGATTGAACGGCTGGCATCTGAAGATGGAAGAAATGGTGTTTAAAATATGATGTTTTAAGTTGGTTTTAAAGAAAAGATTTAATGTTTTGTAACAAATGATTTCAGTTAACGTTTCCGCAAAAGTTTTAATAAACTCTGATTTGTAGAACTGTGTTTATGAGTAAATCCGACGCTAAAGTAGGGCTTCCGGGAACGGGGCCTTACATAAGATGAGTATCTTTGTTTGCTACCGTATTCTTTTACTCGTTTTATACTGTTTTGGAGACATATGCGTTCATAAATATTTTACTATAATTTAATACTTAAACTTGCAATTGTTAGTCTTGAGTGTTTAACAATTTATACCTAACATGATATATGCTTATATACTTTACTTGAATACACGTCGGAGAGGTCCAACATATTCGCAGACTAGTATGATCATACGCCTGTCGTGTTAGCCATCGTTCAGTTCATCTGACATCGAGCGTACCGACAATATTATTTACTTGCTCATTGGTTAAATTTTTATCTCACTTGGCATAGTGTACTCTTTTATATTATTATTATAGTGTCTTAAATCTTTAAATCTGGTGTTTTACTCACTCAACCTAGTGTTGACAAAAATTTATTTGTATGTTAACGCATATGCAGGTTATCGTATGATATAATTAGCAAATTTTGTTAAAGAAATTTAGGATTCTATGCTAGAAAAGAAGATACAAGAATTAAACTTTGGATTTTTTTACATGCCTTATTTATAAATTATGTAATTTGTCTCCTTTGATATACTTGATTATTTAATTAAATTTAATAGATATTGCCACTTTTTAATATTGCATGATAGTACTTGAGAGCTGTGAGCAATAAGTTCACGCCCCGACATTTCCGCCTTGGTTTGGGGTATGACAATTACTTTATGCTGCTTGTTATCCAAAAAATTGTAGGAATGAAATAGAAATAATAAAAACACTTATATCTCAAAATATTTTTTTTTACCAAAAATAAAAACCTGAAATGACGATGGTAGCTCCGGCGACAAAAATAGTTGTAAGGCCCCGTTACCGGTGCCTTACATTTGGCATCGGATTTACTCATAAACACAGTTCTTCAAAATCAGATTTTATTAAAACATTCACGGAAAACATAAAACTTCGATCATTCAATTACAAACATTCAACCAGTCTTGAAATTATAATATAAATCAACGCGTTTAAACTTTATTTTTTTTATCTACAGATGCCAGCCGTTCAATCCATGCCATGTGTCATCCTCATGCTACCTCCTTGAACTTGCTCACATGCGTGCATACTAAAAGTCAGCTACGCTGAGTGAGTTCTTGTTAATCAAGCAACTTACCATACAACCATTACATGCAATTATATACGTATCTGAATACTGCTCACCTTACCGCTTAACCACGTCCCTGCCGCTTACGTCTTAGCCACTTGTTTACGGGAGCACATAGAGGCTTGTCCTCCCACGCACTCACGTTATGCCACTTAATAACGAAGGCACTTATAGGCCTACCCTACCACGCACTCACGTTATGCCACTTTAATAACGAAGGCACGTATAGGCTTACCCTACCACGTACTATCGTCATGCCACTAACATCCTTACTAGACCATTGCCACTTTTATCACACTTTACCTCTACTTGTCTACAACACACTTTCTATCATTACATCATTTACATAATAACCAAGTTACATCATAACATTTACACAGACTAATAACCGCTTGGAGATCATTTCCATTGGCGGTACGCGCAATATCCGAAGATCGTTCACGCACCGACAAACGTTACCTTCCCTGTCTACACGTGCAATATCCGAAGATCGTTCTCGTACCACTTAAGGTAAGTGTATTCACACTTCACATCGAGTATGCACACATCCCCGAAAACATAACAAGGAAGTGGGGTTAGAAACTCACCTGAATTCGGTTACGTTCACTGTTTATGGTTATTCCCTTCTTGAGCTGTGAGCGGCTAACTGTATAATAATTACATGTATCAATTAACTATCACTACACATATCGTATTTCTAGTTTATTTATTACCCTCAACGAACGGAGGTCCGGGGGCAGCGCCCCTGGCAGCAGGGTTCTAGTGGGCGGCAGCCCCTAGTGAGTTCCAAGGGCAGAGCCCCTGCCAGAGCAGCTTAGAAAATTTTTATTTCTATTAACTGTCTTAACTCATTTTCCATAAGAATTCTTAATTATTATTTTATTTGCTAACTTTAAAAGTTCGAGGGCTTCTTTTTAAATAATACATTTTATTCAAAGTCCAGGGACCTTTTTGTCATTCTTTCAAACTTCCAATTCGTCCCAGTCCCTTAACGAATGGGTTTCGTAACGAATCAACCCATTCGTTACTTCATAACGAACTGACTATCATAACGAATTGGACCTTAACGAACTGGTCATCATCATAACGAATTAAGGCTAGTTCGTCATCCTTTCCTTAACGAATTAGATGACGAATTAAAGCTAGTTCGTCATCCTTTTCTTAACGAATTAGCTGACGAATTAAAGCTAGTTTGTCATCCTTTCATTATCGAATTAGCTGACGAATTAAAGATAGTACGTCAAGCCTCCGTTAACGAATTAGGGTTAAGGTTCTGACATTTCCTTCAACCTCGTACACGTTTTTTTGCCGTCGTCATCGCCGGAAAACCGGGATCTCGCAGGAAAAACGAGATCTTGCTTGTTTTCCACTGTTCATGCAGCAACTGTGGTGGTATCGGTGATGGTTAGGCGACGGCGGTGACAATGGTTGTGGTGGTTACGGCGACGATGCTAGCGATGGCGGTGGTAGTGCTGGTGGCGGTGGTGGCGACGATGGTGACGGTGGCAGTCAGGTGTAGTGGTGGTGGTGGTTGTTATGTGGTGGTGTTATAGATAGATGAATGAAATGAAAAAAAAAGGATGAGAAGAAATTGTATTGATGGAATAAGATTCTATATGTAATTAATGATTTCATTGCATTGAGCAACCAAAAATCATTTTTTTCACACAATGAATCATTCCATTCTTTCTATCAAACTGCATATCATACGCTACCTAAATCATGAGCCACAAGGTTATTAAGGATAACTGGATCTTATTTGTGTATGATAGTCCATATAAAAAACATTTTTCGGGAACACGAGTATAAAAACACCGTGTATCATGATATATATATATATATATATATATATATATATATATATATATATGGTGTTACGAAAAAAAATACTTTTAGAAGATGTGATTTTGTGCATCATTTATTTCGGAATCAAAAAGACATGTTTAGCGGATACACAAATAAATGCATATATGAAGTTGATATTCAATTTGATTAGTGGATGATTCAATAATGGTTTTGGTTGCTATAGCGAGTGCCGATGTCATACCGGTATCATAATTAACCAACCGAATTCCGTCTCCGCCACAATGCGTAAATTAAATTGTCACACCTTACCTTTGAAAACTTGTTATTTTAAGAAAATACAGCGGAAAATGGTATTATTTTTAAACTTTCAACAAAACTTGTACGTGATGTCATAAAGGGTAACATTTTAATAAAGGAATGCTATGGATATAATCATTACAAATAAGGGTTAGGCTAAACATAACTCCATTGTGTACTTGTCATACTCTCTCCTCTAGATTTTCATTTCTTTCAACAATTGTATTTGACATATTACTACCCTATAATATTTTAGTCATTTCAAGCCTCCCTTTAAAATATCAAATCAAATACCATAATGTTTATTTTTTATTTTTTTATTTATTTCTCCTTTTATGTTTATTGTTCTTTATAATAATAATAAAAATAATATTTATTATCATTATAAATATAAAATGTATTTAAAGAATGATGATATAACGCATTTATAAAAACGATAAAACGTTTTGTATATATTTAACTTATCATATGCCTCACACCCGACAAAAAAGATCATTTAAATATTTTTTATAAGTTCGAAAACATGAAATTATTGCCACATGAGAAAAGAACCAACTTGTTAATCAAGTCGTATGTTGTTTAATATGTTTAATTGATGGAAAAAATGTGTTTCTTTTATAAAGTAAGCTATCTCTAAAAATTTGTAGAGAAAAAATGTTTTTATTCTTTTTAATTTTAAAAAACATTTTTTTACATAAACAATTTTTTGATATTTAAAAAAAAAGTTCTTTTATAATATAAAAAAAGATTAAAAAAGAAGGAAAAAAAACTCTTTAACAACTTTTTTTTAATTAATAATGATAACAAAAGATGACAAAATGACAAAGAATAAACATAAAAATTTAAATTGCATTAATGTAAAACTTAAAAGATGGTTGTATATTTAGTAAAAATGAAGGAGAGAGAGAGAGGGGGGGGGGGGTATGCTTAGCAACAAATAAATGGATTATCCATCTATACATGACATTTACAAAAATTTAACGGTTAACTTAAACAAAGTGTTCAATTCATGACAATGTTGTTTAAAGTTATTATTACTAGAACGTTTTCATTTCCAACCCGAAATATGATTTTTCCAAGACTCTGATTTAATCACTGCGGAGCATACCTGAACACATATAACCAGTGTAAAATTATTATATGTGGTTATGTATAACTCATGCTCTAATCGACCAAAACATGAAAATAGATGGAATCATATCTTAATTCACTACGGACGTATTGCTAACATGGTTAGGCTCAAAAGCAACACGACCGGGTTGCACAACTATTTTTGTTTTAGGATTAGACAGATTGATCACCCGGTTGAATATCAGAAGTGACACGCCCGGGTTGATCTACACACGAACTTCGCCACTTAGCACTCAAAGTTGACCAGTTAACTTTCGAATCACTTGCAACATATCCAAACTTTATAACCAACACGAAAACAAGTTTTGAACAATTAAACTTCAACGATTACATAAGTCCAACAACTCGTATTGCCTTTGTTACTCGAAATACCATTCCATACAAAATGCTTACATTAGCTAAATGGTATTTCCGAATGTAAATTAACCTGCAATTTCTTTATTTTCTAATAACAAATAATATAATTTCTCTACAATAACACATACATATATCTAAGTTACTTTTGATAGTAACTTACTTTAATACCGGGTCAACATCCTCCATAATACCAATATCCACTCATCAATTTCTTTATTTAAAAAACAAGTTACTCATAATACATTTAGATAATAACAAATGTATGCCTATTGGGTATAGTTACTCATCTTTTCCCGTAGGGTTGCTCGTATCTTTAATCCTTCTATTGACCCGTTGAGTTTTTAGAAGTCAAACTCATAATAATACACAATCAATTCATTGACATGAACTCCCACTTTTATAAAAATGATTATGTCAATTCAGCGACATGAACTCCGACTTTTATAAACCCGTTTGGAGCATCGTTTCGAGCTAAGTTTTACATCAATCGATCTCGTATCATTTTTCCGATAAAAAGCCATAAAAAGTTAGTTTGAAATTTGAAAAAAAACTTAACGTTGTTATATTTCTTTTAGTAGAGGAACATTGAAAGTAGATATTTTAAAATTTGGGACTATCATACTTAAGATTATTATCGATCAATATCCTTCGGATGAGATTATTAAAACCCTATAAGCTTTTATTTATATCATATGCAACACCAATCATTATCATACCGATTTAATTTATACCATTATAATTTATTTAACCTTTAAGCAAACGTGGGTGAAGGGGCGGACACCTGTGGTCTTGCTTCCAAGCCAGTGTGTGACATTGACACACATGACGACCCAAAATTGATTATTATAGTTCATAGCATCTTAAGCTGACATATCATCTACCCTGTTGGTAGAAACTCGGTAGAAACTGAGCAATCGATAGTAATTAAGTGACTGGTAGTAACCAAATGATCTATATATAGTTACAAATCTATCTATAGGAATTGAACGATCAGTAATCAGTACTAACTACACTATCATTAGGAACTTCTAACCAAATGACTACTAATAACAGCATAGTTTCAACCGACAAAGCCAATAATGGTGTAGTTAAGTTCAGATTAATGATAGAAGTCAACAGCAGGAACTATTGTAACCTATAACAAATTAGCCA
The DNA here is from genome assembly GCF_021521415.1 of Bidens hawaiensis. Lineage (NCBI taxonomy): Eukaryota > Viridiplantae > Streptophyta > Magnoliopsida > Asterales > Asteraceae > Bidens > Bidens hawaiensis. Next base: position 151,608 of record NW_027495391.1, on the reverse strand, counting down.
TTTACTTTTATGAAAGCCCGACCTAACTCACTTTTTTCCTGAAAAGCTATGTTGTTTCAACAAAACATTGCGATTGTTCTCATCTTACAAAATGCACTGATTGGTATATTTCAGATAAAATACACAAAATATAACTAAATATAAGTTCTCGATTTTTCTAAATTATCCGAACGATAATTCAAGTGACCCATCGAAATCAATTTGAAAGGATATAAGGTTCCTTCCTTCAATTTAGGGTTTCCCCTGTACCTTGATATGATATAAAGGGTAGAAGATGTGGATAGATCCGATCTATGTTGCCTACATCATGTTCCATGGATTTAATTAAGCATCGGCTACAAAGTCGAGATAAATTTATACTCTAAAAAATGTGAAACAAAATTATAGAAATATAGATACATGGCCGTGAAACTTGGCACTCTTTTATTTCTTACCATAAAAATCTTTACCATTAGTCATGCAAGTATAACGAATAGTATCTGTTAGGATTAAACGCACACACGAAACCGAACACGACACACGAAAGCAATAAACGAACACGAGGATTTAACGTGGTTCGGTCTAAACTGACCTACGTCCACGGGTGGCAACTAGGTATATCTTTATTGAGTGACCAAATATTACAAGTACATAATGTTGTTTATATAGCGACTGAACTAGGGTTAGTAAATTATTATGCAAGAAATCTAAACCGGGCCGGGCTTGGGCCCGACCGCCCACACCCGTCTCCTCTTTTGACTTCATATAATAAACCGGGCCAACAAGGCCTACGAACCCAACAATCTCCCACTCGGAGGCCTTGAGTACTCTCGTCTGCACTCCTGATTGTACTTCTGTAATCTGAACATTAAACTTCTTCTAGTTGCCACCGCCTTCTCATCAATTAACCTGAAGGCCCGTTGAAGCTCCCCGGAGCTCCAACACGTCAGTCACGGCTGAAACTGCCCCTGACCCGTTCTCTGTCCCTACCGGCTCCCACTGTAACGAACTACCGGATCCTGAGATAACCTGAGAACAAACACTCTCCATATTCAGCAAGTAATTAATTGGAGAGACTTTTACAGCTGGAATACTGGTTTTCTTAATCCACTGTCAATCTGGAACTGTAACTGAAACACGACCTGTGCTCCCACTGTCACGATGTCCCCCAACTGATTTAACCTTCCTAGCTCGTTCATCCTGAATCTTCACTTTGGCTCTGGGTTTGTTACTTGCTAAACGAACCTTCTTCTGCCCACGAGATTCTGTGAACCGGATTTTGTCTTTCACCAAAACTGGATCCACTCCTTTCGATGACATATCGACCATATACAACGAACCCATTTTCTTGCCACGAGCAACAACGAGATTCCCTTTGACTACTTTCCACTGCCATTCCCGAACTTAACATCGTGCCCCTGGTCATCCAACTGCCCAACTGAAATCAAACGTTTCTTCAAACTTGGAATAACCCTCACGTCTTTCAAAGTCCAAGAAGTACCGGCTGAAGTTATCAAATCAACGTCTCCCATACCCGTAACCTCTAAAATATCATCATTCGCTAGTCGAACCTTTCCAAAATCCCCAAATTTAAGATTCTTCATCGTTTCACTACAGTGAGTGGCATGAAACGATGCACCAGAATCCATCACCCAAGCATCAACGCTACTCTGAACACTACAAACCAAAGCCTCATCACTACTGACCCCGTCATCTGTGTCGTCTTCTATAACGTTCACCTCTTTCTTACCATTCGGACACTGATTCCTGAAGTGTCCTTTCTCTTTACAACCCCAACATTCAATATCCTTACGAGTCTTAGACTGACTCCTCTTCCTGCTCCCACTGCCTCGCTGTTTTCCCCTACCTCTACCTTCTGTGACTAGCATATTGCCTTATGATTCACCTGAACTTCTGCGTCTTGAATCTTCTCCCAGAATCAGATCTCGAATCCCATCGAAAGTAATATTTGTAGACGAACTACAAACTGCAGTCACTGTTTGCGACCAACTGTCGGGCAAAAAGGATAATAACAAGAGGCCTTGAACTTCATCTTCAAACTTAATGTCAAGTGACACTAAGCGGGACAAGATCGAATTAAGATTATTGATATGAGTTGTAACTGACCCACCCTCTTTCATTCTTGTTGTCACTAGCTCTCGGATAATATAAACTTTATTCGCTGCCGAAGGCTTCTCATACATGTTGGATAGTGCGTCCATCATACCACGGGCTGTGGTTTCTTTCATAACGTTAAACGCCACATCTTCCGACAACGACAATGTAATACAAGCCCTAGCTTTCTTGTCTAACTTCTTCCAATCTGCTTCTGACAACTTTTCTGGTTTTTCATCCTCGAACACTACATCCAAGTCTTTCTGAAAAAGTAGTGCCTCAATCTGCATCTTCCCACCAACCGAACTTCTGTCCGTCAAACTTCTGTATCGAAACCTTTCCGTCTTCTGCCATAACAATGACTAAAACAAAAAACTGGATAAAAACAGAGACAGACACAACAATGGCACGAGCCTGAACTTAACGACTGTTCAACTGAACTCTGTTAAACAATCAACCTATTTAACGTGCAGCGGAATAACGAACTGTAAATCAGAAACCGAAACTTTAAACTGAAACGATAAACCTGACAAACGCGGTTGGCACTGGTTCTAAGTTTCTTTAAATTTCTTCTGACTTGAAACTGTTCTTCAACGAAAATAGGATCTTGATTCGCTCGTTCTGCGCCTTTTACAAGATATGATCTCCAAACAAAAAATATATAAAACCAATATATTATTTTTTGTTTCTTAGCAAACCATCCCAAATATAAAATAATAATAACAATAGTAATCCTCTGTCACGTAAACTCCAAGAAGCAATATGGCTTCTTCTTTTCCCTTTAATGGTGCAAACTCCAAGAAAATAATAATACATATACTTTCTTGTCAATCGCAAACAGCAGGATCAAAAAAACAAGAAGCGGCAATCGAAGGACGACGCGACAAATCAGATTACACGAGATGGTGGTCAAAGGGTGGTGATGCGGTGCTCGACTGAACCCTAGTCGTGATCGTCGGGCTGGGTTTAGCAGCGGCGAAAAAGCGGCGGCGTATACCCTAACGACAATCGGAAAACCGTAGCAGCGGCGGAACCCTAGCGCAGTAGGGTGGCGGCGGCTGGATGGTTTGGCGGCGACTCGGCTGGTTCAACGTGTTCTTCGCGTGATCCGAACCTAAGCTCTGATACCACTTGTTCGGATTAAACGCACACACGAAACCGAACACGACACACGAAAGCAATAAACGAACACGAGGATTTAACGTGGTTCGGTATAAACTGACCTACGTCCACGGGTGGCAACTAGGTATATCTTTATTGAGTGACCAAATATTACAAGTACATAATGTTGTTTATATAGAGACTGAACTAGGGTTAGTAAATTATTATGCAAGAAATCTAAACCGGCCGGGCTTGGGCCCGACCGCCCACACCCGTCTCCTCTTTTGACTTCATATAATAAACCGGGCCAACAAGGCCTACGAACCCAACAGTATCATTGTTATATATCTCGGTAATCCATTTGCAATGGCTTTTACCGACATATTACCAACAGGAAACGTTTGTCAGATTCATGAGAGCGGATAATCTCATTTAAGACAGATGTGTCCCATTGGTAATATGCTATTATATACCATAACATTCTTAAACTTCTACTACATAAAAGTTCATTTTTAGTGAAAAGCAGACAATTTAGTATTTGATATTTTCATAGACAGAAAACATTACATATATAAAGTAAGTATTGGATAATCACAAAATTTGGTAAGTATCTAATCATACATATCCAAATTGTCTATAACAAAGAGTAAAACAATATATAAGGTGTGTGCAGTCAAAATTGTAGGGCTGGGAGTAATATTTTTATATTACATAAGCTTAGCTCAAAAGCTTACCCGAAAAGGAAATCATCCCACTCTTTCGTCACAACCTCCAATAATGTGTTAGTATCCAATAAAAATTCAGATCAACATTGTTTCTAGTATTCAACAAGATTATCTTCTTTTTATAGCTCAAAGGACAAACTTTTTTTAGGATTAAATTGTGAAGAAAACTTCACATGCAATTAATTGATAAAATTACCAAACTTTGTTGATGAAGACCAAATAACGAATTCAAAGACTCAGAAAGTTTGGGATTCAGTAATATAATCTTGATGATAGGTGTTACTAAATAGAGGAGATCATGATATATGAAGAATTAAGCTTGAGTAGAATTTACAATATGGGGGGGGGGGGGGTACCATCTAGTCGGTTGCGCCAAATAAACAATAACCATTGTAATTTCGTCAGAGGTACGGATATATACCTGAGCTATGAAGAAGCATATGTCACTGAACCCGAATACGCTATCGTTCAAAATAAGAATGTACAAGATGGGACATATATGCACGACTCCATATACGCCATCCACGAAGACCATCACTCCAAGATGGGCTATGCAAATGGCATACAGGGAGCCAGGCATATACTAACTACATTCATCAAGTATATATATCTACGTGAATGTGATTCATGTATGGCATGATCATAGAAATGAATGTACCGGTAAATTAAAGATGATCCCTGCAAGTTTAACAAATGATTACAGACAAGAAGAGAAGATGAGTTTTGTTTGGCAAGAAACATACTAAGCACATCTTGAGGATGAGGTTAGGGTTTATAAACTATTAAAGAAAGAGTGATATCCTAACCCTAAAACACAACTCAGGAAGATAAAAAACAAAGATGTGGGGTTGAAAATTTACTTAGAATCTATCATAACATTGGCTATCACATCTCTCTCTCTCTCTCTCTCTCACACACACACACACACAGAGATGGTTGGGGATTTAGGTTTACAAATTCTTCTTTGTTTTTCTTTCTGGATAGTGAAGCAAAGGTTGCTTTTCTCTTCTGAACACTTTTTGTCTACATGTGTTTGGATATCAGGATTCCCTCCCGTGTGTTATCTCATTCCATGATCTATCCATCCATCAATCAATGATCTTCATATTATTATTGTTATTGTGTTAAATACTTTTTGTAATATTTGTTTTAGAGTGCTCACACATATTTACAAATCACACCATTATTTACATATTTTGTTTTTGAGTTTAAAGAATGTAATATACAAGTAAAACATATTACGGCTCATACAAGACCAATGTTAGATCACTTTTCATTATTAAATTATTATTTTATATCATGAGATTTATGTTAAACCACTACTTGTGAACAAAATATTCAATTCAAGTTAAATATTGGATTTTAATAATTCAGTCCGCTAATTCAACTTTAAAAATATACCACAACAATAATAGGTTTCGATTTATTGACCATCAACGAGCTTTTAACTAACGAGATTATATTCTGTTAGTTTTTAATAATGTGGATAATGACATGTGCGATTATATGACAAAAGTAGTGATGTAAACCGCTTATGTGGTTAAAAAGTATTTCTAAATTAAAATCAAAATTTTCTAACCAATATAAAAAAACCGAACCATTTTTTAACAAAACTAAACTAACCGAACTATCTTTTTAATAAAAAATAAACTAATCAAACCATTTTTTAACAAAAATCAACGAACCGAAACACTCTCTTTTTACAAAAATAAACGATCAAACCACTTTTTATAAGAAGACACAACTGAACCACTTTTTTATTAGCAGCAACCAACGAACGGAACCACTTTTTAATTTTTTTTAAATAAACATCAACGAACTTAACTACTTTTCTAATAAAAGTAAACTGTAAACTCAGGTCAAGATAATTCAGGTCGAAACGCGTTTTGTGTCGGAAGTGGTTCATGTCAGAACAATGGTGGTGATTAGGTCCGTTTATGTATTTATATATATATATATATTTTAAATTGGTTTGGTTCGTTTATTTTGTTAAGAAAGTAGTTCTTTTCATTTATTTTTGTTAAAAAAGTGATTAAGTTCGCTTTTTTTTTTGTTAAAAAAGGTGATTATGTTCATTTATTTTTGTTAACAAAATGTAGTTCAGTTTGTTTATTTTAGTAAAAAAAAAAAGTGGGTTGGTTCATTTATTTCGGTCAAGAAAATTTAATTTTAATTTAAGAATAATTTTTTTACCACAGAAGTAGTTCACGTCATTATTGATGCCACATCATATCATCTGAAACGTTATCATCTAAATCTTCAAAATCTAACAGACCCTCGTTAGTAAAAAAACCAATAGGTCTAAATTTAGGAATGTTGTGATACATTTTTAAAGTTTGAACTAGTGTCGCTTAATGGAATAAAGTTTATATTATTAAAATTCAATATCTCTTAAATATTTACACTGCCATTTATATTTGTGTAATTTATATATATGTTTAGTATTAGTTTTATTTATATTTAAATTTAAATGAATATTTTAAACTTTATGACTAATCTATCTATTTTATTAAAGACTACCTACTTTTGCCACTTGTCATCCTTATAGCCCTCCTTACATACTTTTCACTTATTTCAATATATGATTCTTATATTTTAAATTATGTCAATATATGAATTCAAGTTTGTTTTTATTATATGTAAATCCTAATTGATTCATTCATTAACATTAATTATGAAATAAGGAAATAAGGAAATATTAAAATTGACGTTACAAGTTTGTTATAATATAATTTTAAAGTCATAGGTAATTGCAAATTAAAGCAAATAAATGTGCATTATTGTCGAAGAATTTGGATTTGTATGATAAACTATAAATTGTTTTTTAAACTGGGATTCGAGCAACAGTGCATAATTTTTTATATATGATTGGTTTCAAATTTAGATTTAAAATCTTCTCATATGCATTTAAACTAGGGAAAATGTGTATTTTCTTAATTTTCTCCAAACGTTTTGTATAAATATTACAAACACAGAGAATACCTATTATATATCTTGGTGTTTAGCATTAAATTATTGAAGTTGAATTATATATTTATGATCTATATGTATACCGATTTACTATATGAAGTATATGTTATGATTTTTGTGTGTAGTATAAAGAGTTTTAGCAATAAAAAATCAATATTTAGTTTTCAATATTTTCTTTTATAATTCAAACCAAAATGCTTCTACATATATTTTCACATTAATTTTCAAAAAATAGTTAATCCGGTTAAAAGTCATTTACCATGCTTCCAACAAATCCGAAATCTTTGTTTTTTTTCTATAAGTTTTTAATATATATATATATATCCATTAATTAAATATTCCAACAACTCTCATAATATTAACAAACGACAGGGGATTAGTATTCAAAATTTAAACATTCCTTATACAATATTTTCAACTATTATAAATAAGAACCACTACATTCATTTTATGCAACTTTAAATCTTTTATTATTCTACTAACTCAGAATAATCACTTTTATTTGAACATACTTTAAGGTTAGTATGTCTTTGTCATTTTCCATTAATATGAAATAAAAAAAATCATTTTGTTATATTTTAATTTCCGGTTTTATATGTTGTTTGATTATACAATTGTTAATTGTAAAATATAAATTAAGTAAATATTTAATATTAACGACACCAAATTTATCATGATCAATCAATTTCAAATTCTAAAAATTATAAGGATGACTATATCATCAAAGTTCAGGTAACTTGGTTTTTTGGATAATCATATTTTGGGCTAAATATGAGCACATGATCTCAATGACATTATATATATTAGTTGATTAACATGTATGATATTTTATGTGTAAGAATAATTTTTTTGTTAGTTTCATGGATATATTATCATTTATCTAGTGTTGGTATGTACTTGAAGAATCTTATTGATCACACGGATAATTATACGTGGCTATATCAAAAGTTATAAACATACCTATATGCTACCTTATTAAGAGTTATAAGCAGGCATGGACTAAAGATTTGATTTGTGATAAACACGGACAATCACAAATGTAGTGTACAAGGACTGTTTTACTTATTTGTAACATATTTGTGTAATCTTAGTTATGTAATTTCTGTAATTTTAATATAAATTGTAACTGTATAAAATATATGATCATTTTGTTAACTATATTTCATTTAATGGTTAAAATACAAAATTTTCATTAATTACCCGTGTAATACACGGACCTCAAACTAGTTAACGTATAAAATGTTATGCATAATTTAAATTTTGATATAATAAGTATACATTCAGGGTGTGGCCTTTCTTTTTTTGTTTTTTTTAAAGAAAAATTGATTTTAATTAATCTCAACTATGTCCTACTGGTAATAACAGTTCTAACTTAACACTTGGCTCGTAGTGATCTTAATTATAGGTGTATTTGTTTGCAATGGCCCGTGAGTAGGAGAACCTTAACACCGTTAGTTGCTAGTCGTTAGGGAAATGTTTTTTTTGCCGAAAACTCACATTTTCTTGCTGGAAAACTTGACTTGAACACCACCACCACTAACAGACTCACCACCAACCAATTGTCATGAGCACCACCAATTGACTCCAACGATTGTTTTAGGGTTCCATCGATCTCAATAGCTGAGACCTTTACAAGAAAAATATTAAAGGTTCAATCTAAGACTACAAAGATGTTTGGGTCGAAAGAATTGAGTTTTTGGGGGAAGGATGTGAGTTTTCTATGCAAAAATGTATTTCAGGACCTGCAACTAAAAACGTTAAGGTTTTGTTAGTCGCGGACCGTTGTAAACAAATACACTTTTAGTTGGGACCCACCAACAAAGTATAAAATTAAAACTGTTATTTGTTAATAAAAGATAATTTTAATTATTTAAAACCAATACTCTTTTTTTTAAATATGTGTCATATCATTTTTTTTATTCCATCCTTTAATTAAACTATTTTTCAATCCACAATCAAGGAAGTATCCTTTTTTTCTCATCCAATCCGTCCTACAACTTAAAATAACAATAATAACAACAACAACAACAATAAATAATAATAATAATAATAATAATAATAATAAAAAAGAAATGAAAAGGTAAAGAAATTTTTTTAAGTAGTAGTAAAATAACTTTGTATAAAAATTATATAACTAAATAATTAGCAATAGAAAACATAACCGAATAAAAAACCAGTTGTCAAGGTTGGGTATATCTAGACTGAGGGGCTGTTTGTTTAACTCTATATGAGCCTCTTAATGATTCAGGTCTGTTTGGGTCAGGCTTAAGAGTCATTATGCACAAGAGATCCGCTCATAAGTTGTATGTGATTAGTTTCACGGTAACACAACTCTCTAAATGTATCTTTATTTACTTTTAGAGCTTTTTGAGCGGCTTTTTTTTTTCATGGGCAACAAAAGTTTGAAGGCTTGAAATCTCGTTTTTCTCTAAAAATGATATAACACTCCAACTTCCCCTTTTAAAATCATAATGTATATTATAATGTAAACATGCATTATTTTTCTAGCTTTTCACGGATGCATTACTCGTGCATGATTTCAAACTATATCCCAAAGACTTTTAAGTATGACAAATTGCTCCACATCCTGCATGCAAATGATTAAGAAAAATTGTATCATTCGACTATTCGAGTATATTCAGTTGCCAATAATACCCATTTCTGTATTGTACTCATTCGTTACTCGTCCGGCCTATGGTTCTTGTGCTAACTTGAAACTTTTTTTTAATGTATCTAACTAATAACTTTATATAACGTATGGATAGTAATATATTATCCTTTATTTATTTGAACGGCTACATGCACACCTATGGGTCTTTACTCTAACAGATAATCTGCTCTATGCATTTTGAACCTTAGTCTTCACTTTCAAATATACCTTTACCACCCAAGCAAGATTAGAATAACTTAATATATTATCCTTAAATTTCTATTTAGCATTCTTTTTATTAAACAAGATACTAGAAACAAAAAAGAAAAGAAAATTTAATAAATCTGTCAAAAAAAAGAAAAGAAAATTAATCCTTTGAATGGTCAATATCATATGGTGGGAATCTTCTGTTGATAAAAGAAAATCATCAGTAAGAATATTAGGTTTGACACCAATACAACGATGTAGTCAGTGCTTGTGGGGTTTCTTTTCTACTTTCTTCACATTCGCCTTTATTTTTGCACACTCATCTTCCTGTACGAAGAGATTTAAACTTTTTTATTTTACACGGATTGAACTAGGGGGCGAAACAAGCCGAGTCAAGCCCGAGCTTGGTTAGGCTCGAGCTCGGCTTGTTTCGAGCTTTATTTTTAAAGCTCGAGCTCGGCTCGTTAGTAAATTTTCAAACTCGAGCTCGCCTCGTTATTATTTATCAATTATTTTTTATTTAATTTTAATTATTTTTAGATATTTTTTCTATTATAATTATATATATAAAATAATATATATTATTTAGTTATTTATATTATTTTTTTCATCTTTACACATATTAATTAATAATTATTAAATATATATTTTGATAAATTATATAAACGACATGCTCGTTTAAGCTCGCGAGCGGCTCGAGCTCAATAAATGAAGCTCGGGCTCGTTTATTAAACGAGTTTACTTTTAAGTTCAAGCTCGGGCTCGGGCTCGATTAAGCTTGGCTCGACCGAGCTTTTTAACGAGCCGATCTCGAGTAGCTCGCGAGTAGCTTGGCTCGTTTGCGCCCCTAGATTAAACAATTGATCTCCTATAATACACCCTAACCACTCATCAAAATGAAAATGGACCATTTGACAATTGACTGGTCACACTTTCTCTTCATCTTCCCCGAGTTTTATTGTAAGAATTATTGTAAATACTTGAATACTTGATGATTATAAGAAATGGATAGAATGACACCAGTGGTACTCTCTTAATAAAAGTAATTTTTAATTTGTAAGGGAATGAAAAGCTGTAAAGGTATTTTATAACTTTGAAAGTTGTGTTGTTAGGTGTTTATCAAGTCAGTTAAGTCTGAACCGAATCATCTCCATCACAAATAGAATAATTGGAAGGGATGCTCTTCATCCCCACTACCATACTTTAGTTGCACCCAAAATGAAGAAACACTTTTTTTAACCACCCAAAATGAAAATATATATTAAAAAGACCAGCGACTAATCTATAAAGAACTGAACAAAATCTTGTTTATGTTCATCTTTTTAGCATTAAACTTGGTAATGAATGCTTACCGAACGTACGGAAAATCTTATTTGTCTTAGTTCGTTAAGGAATTAAACTAGTTCATGAACATGTACTATTTAAGGAAAAAAAAGCTACATTCTAAATCCAAAACATTAGAAATAATCACCTTAATTAAATATAAAGTTAAGCACTTGAGATCATAATAATTATAAACTTAATCATCCATCAATCAACAATTTGTTGATAATTTCAACAATAAACACATGTTGGATTTTTTTTAATTGAAGGAAGACTTTATAAAGCAAAAATATAAAGTGAAGCACTTGAGATCATAATAATCATAAACTTAATCATCCATCAATCAACAATTTGTTGATAATTTCAACAATAAACACATGTTGGAATTTTTTTAATTGAAGGAAGACTTTATAAAGCAAACCATTTACGATAAATGAACATAAACAATGAAAATTATAAAATTTAAATGTTAGGTTTGTTATTACATATAATATTATAAAATCATATAACAAACCTTTAACTAAGGAACATAAACATACGGACGTAATCAAACTTTTATAAACACATTACCAAACGTCCACGGATACAAAAGAACGAATGCAACCTCTATTCATATGTCCATTCAATTAACTTTAACAAATTTCTTGTTGGTGTTCGTTCATTTATTAAACGAACTTCGCGTCAAACATTTCACGAACTGTTCGTCAAACTCTCAGTTTATTTATAGCTCTATCACCGGCTCAAAAGAAATTAGCCGGTGTGAAAGAAAATTACATAACAAGAAAAGGATTTAGCCACTTGGTCCAGATAATATTAAATTTAACGGTTCTACTTGAACCCATGAAAAAAATCATTGCCTTATCTCAACTCGCAATACACTCCTTTTTGAGGTCTTTTTTTAGTGAAACAATCATTTCTTTTATTCCAAATGAACCACCAAACCGATAAAAATAATCGCTTCTTCTAAGTCTTTCTTTCCTTATAAAACGTTAAAGCATTCATCCAAGTACACATTTCGGCGCTTTAGAAATTGGAAGGTGCAACTCCAACCACCACTCGATCGATCTCCAAATATGAGTTGCCAAGTTACAGTCTCCAAAAATATGAATCCTTGTTTCCGTCTTTGTTCACAAGGACAAAGAACCTTTGGAACATCAATTCCTTAATAGCTTAAATTACTCCTTGTAGGTAGTCGATCCAACAACACTCTGTATGCATCAATATTAACCTTTCTGAAAATAAACCGAATCCATCTAGTAGCTATCGAACTCCCTAGAAATAAAGCCTTATCAATAAATGCAAACCGACTTTACCGGAAAACCTTCATTAGGATTCAAGTCTCAAATCCAGTTATCTTCATTAGAAAACCAATTAACATACTTGAGTTCTTATAGAAGAATCTCCAATTGTTTTGATTCAAGCAATTTGCCCTTCCCCCCCTCCTCATCAATTGACGACGTTTCTAAAGCCATATAGAGGCAATCTATCCGCAATAAAACATCTTTTATCCAACTCCAATTTGTAAAGTCTAGGGAATGTTTATTTAAGAGAAAATGCTCCCAACTATAAGGGGGTGTTTGGAATTCCTTGTTTTACCTCCTTATAACTTTTTTCTTAAGTTAATAAGTTACACCTTATAAAGTTATCCTCTCACAATAACACTCAACAGAAAACACCTGTTAGTTTTGATTTTGAAATTCAACGTATGAAGAACACCAAGAACACCTTGATTTCGAGGAAGAGAAGTGAATTTGGCGGGTTGGGAAGATGAGGCAGAGGCAATAAAGCGTGGTTTATAAAGGAATTGGATTAGGGTTAGGGTTTAATCAATTAATTGAAAAGATTTGGGTTTAATGGGTTTTTTATTAAACAAAAGTTAACAAATATAACTAAATATGGCATGTCTTGAAGAGAAAGCAAAAGGGGTTTCGATAAGAATGAGCCTAGGATCATTCTAGAATCAAGAAACCGACTCAAAATCGGGTTTAGACGGGGCTTGGAGAGGTAAACGAGTGAAAAGCACGAAAATTCACGTATGCAAACCCCCTCGTGTAGCGCGAGGGAATAACCCACAAGCCGACAGGTGGGGTTTCACAATAACTTTGTAAATTGTTACATTTTACCCCTGGAGTTGTTTAAATGCGATCTTAAGCACCAAAATGCATGAAATGAAGTTTGTAGTTAAGTTAAAAACATAAATTAATAACTCTTATCATAAACCAACAAAAAAAATATAAAAATGAAAATTTAAGTTTTAAAGGGGTCGGATTTCGAGTTCGAAAAATAGCAAATGTTACATTAGGTTAAATAGAGCTCATTACAATGAACTTTTTACATTACATACATAAAAAGTTGGTTCAAACGCACTTAAAATAATGCTAAAACTGGAGTATTGCGAGGGGTGTTTTGGAAAGTTAGGTGAGAAGGCCGAATGTGTTGGTAATTTCAGACTCAAAAAGTCACAAGTTGGTCAGCTTGAGGGACCAATATTGACAAGTCAGTCATGTTTGTTATGTTTCATAGCTAGGTATATATAAACCGAGTTATTATTAGACATAATAGAACATATGAGATGTGACTGGTTAGGGTTCATTAAGAGTCAAACCGAGCTAAGGTTTAAGAGATTGTAATCAGTTTTTTGACTTATATTTCTTAATTAGTAAGAGAGATTTATTTGTTTAGTTCGTGTTTGTTATCAATCGGGAATTGAATTGGTATCAGAACGGTTAAGCTCTTGGTGTTTATCAATCAAAGTCGTGATTGATCATATGAGGAGACTATAAACATCGATTAAAGTTAATGTTGAGATCGCTAAAGAAGGGATTGATTTTTGGAGAATTCTTGATCGAGAAGGAGATCTACAATCAATAACTCGTTATGAGAAAAAAAAAGTCCTATCGTTAATTAAAGTCATGAATGCGATAGATTGAGTCGTAGATCAAGGTTGGGATCTAGAAAAAGACCAAAATTTGTTAGATCGAAATGAAGGTGTGTCCCTTTGTTTGTTTTTGTGATCGATGAAGACATCATTCGGAACCATGTGGATTTTTTTCCAAAGGGTATTTCATAGAAGTTTTGGTTATTGATTGGGTTTCAAGTCGGAAATCGTTTAAGAACACGTGACAAGATATAATGGAAGGGGAAAGAGGTTTTGGTTTCTTGTATGCTTCTATTAAAATAAGAAACAAGCTAGTTCAGCTTTTGGTTCAAAAAGGTTGGGTTTAAATGTTTAACAGAATTGTTTGATTGGTTATTTTGTAATAGAATGAAAAAAATGAGGTCTGATTTTCTACTTTCGACGAGGAGTTCAAAAAGAAAGAAAATAAAAAGGGTGCTCTTATTTATCATCTTTTTTATTTCAAGAGCTTGAGCTTTTTTATTGGTTAAACAAGACGACTTAATCATTATTGTTGAGTTTTTTCATTTTGGGTTGGACAAGTGGGTTCAAGTCAGAGTTTTGTTTTACATGGTTTAATTGAGTTATATTTTGACCAAGGTTTTGACTTGAACGATGAGCTCCTGTTTTAATTCGGGAACACAAGAAGATAAAGGAAGATTTATGTTCTCTCGACTAGATGACCAAAATCGTAGCCAAATGACTGGTTGTAGGAGTTTATATGGCCTGGGAATGGTCGAGGATGGTGTCACGGAGGTAGTCGATTTTGGGAGAGCGAAAGAACATAAATATAGATCAAAAGGACATCTAAGAGGTCAAGATTGAGATGATGAAAACCAGTATGGTTGTGAAAGTCGAGAAGGTCAAGATCGTGGGTCAAATCAGATAGGTCAAAAAATACAATTTAGAGACGAAGATCAGCCTATTTCGAGTTGGAAATTAGGGGTGATTGGTGGTAATTTCTGTTTCCTTGTCACAAGTTGGCGAACTTGAGTGACCAATATTGACAAGTCGGTCATGGTTGGTTATGTTTCCTAATTACAATAAGTTTCCTAATTCTTTTGTAATTTTAAATGATAATGCATTCGGTATCCGGTTAGGTTAGTCTATATAAATAAAGTGATGGTTAGACATTATAGCACATGAGACGTAACTGAATTAGGGTTCATTAAAACCACCCCAACTTGACTTAAACCTCAAAATTAGTATATCTTAATGATAGACCAATTAATGCACATGTTTAAATATGATGGATTAGCTAAGACGGTCAAAGATATTTCTATCCGTATAAACCTAAGCATGCAAGTCTACCAGAAAGTCATTAGATATGATTTAGGTATATCAAAGCAGCTAACCAGCAAATGATCCCCACTAAAAGTCATATCCCCGTTATCAAGCAACATCTCGAGGTCCATTCTCATGGATGAGTATTCATGATTTCTTATGTAGGGCTTACATACGTCGTACCCATTGTGGTCAGTTTCATAATGGTATTACCACGCGAGCAAGGGGCCATGTATAACTAGCAGCGTGGTTGATCAAGTTAGTAGTGTATTTGTACTTTGAAGTACAATGTGATCAATTTACTGACTTATTTGGCAGATAAACTGCAGGTTTGCTCTTTGAGCTCATTTAATATTCATTCCAGAGAAATGAATACCCGGATGATAAACCGCATAAATACCCAATGATGTCCGGACCCGAAGCATCCCATCAGTACATGATTTAAGTCCATAAGACCATATGCAGTGAAATGCTAATCACTTAAACTAGAAGCATAAGAATTTAGTTGTATCACCAACTATATAGCATACTTAAACTTTAGGCCTATCCAATCATCATATGATAACCAATTCTAATTTATATAAAAACTGATTTCTTGGTGATCTAACTGACTTAAGGCTTGAGTATGGCTCGACCTTTCATTCCAGTCCATACACATTTATATTAAAAATAATGATAAGACCTTAAGATGTGTCCCACTTAGAACATGTTCATTAATATTAGACAAGTCGACGGTCAAACCGACTTTTCATTCTTAAGGGCTGAATCTACCGACACGGATTACAGAGTCTATGTGCTTTAACTACAGTACCTTACATTTGTTGATCTTACCGTTAACACTAAGATTCATATCATTTCCCACACAAATGCAACAATCAAGACACTATTTCGAATTTTATAATTTTTGTTTTGTTTTCAAATAAAACACACACACACACACACACACACACACACACACACTATTTTTGTATTTTTTTTTCTCCCCCCTAAAACACACACTAATTTTATGTTTTTTAATTTTCTCCCCACTAAATTTGTGCAAAAAGTAAAAACTAAAAGAAAGAAAAAAAAACTTTTATGTACAAATTTACATAAAAAATAGACTCAATCATCGAAACGGAGCATCTGAAGGAACCATATAAGCATATTGAATCGAACTGTACCAATAGGTTTGATAAACAGTCCGCCAAATTATTATCAGTGTGGACTTGTTCCAAATGAATCAATTTATGTTTGAAACAGTCTTGAATAAAATAAATTTTAATGTCAATGTGTTTGGTTTTAGAATGTTGAATCAGATTTTTATCAATAGCAATGGCAATATCATTATTACAAAGGATATGAGTGACAAGAAATTTCAAACCGTAGTCTAGCAATTGATGTTGCATCAAAATGACCTTTGAACAGCAAGCGGATGCAACTACATATTTAGCCTTAGTAGTGGACGCAGACACAGTTGCTTTTTGCATTGCCATGAGATGAGCCGATCTCCAAAGTACCGGCATCCAGCATATGTGGATTTACTGTCAGTATCACAACCTCCTTAATTGTTGTTAGCGTAAACATATAAATTAAAATTTGAATTCTTAGGATACGAAATACTTAACTTCGGCATCCCTTTCATATATCTAAAAATTCTTTTAACAACAATTAAGTTTAACTCACAAAAAGATTTTCTAACTTATTTTAGGAAAAACAAAAATGAGTCTTTATGTCACAAAAAGATTTATCTTTTTCAAGAAAATCAGAAAATGTATCAAAAATAAGGTTCTCTTGGTCAGAGGGAGCTAGTAAGCTCTCTTGTTTAGAGGGAGCTAGTAAAATTATAAATGTTGAGAAGTTGATCCAACATTTGAAAAATGATAAGAAATTGTCCCTAATGATTCTAGTATATGAAATTAGTTGATCAAAAGTTAATAAGATTGTTGCTTGATGTGTAGATAGGATTGAAAAATGAGTGCATGTTATTTGATATAGATTAAATTACCCACCAGTGCCTGTGGGTATACATTTATGAAGCGGTTACACGTCTCTACTTAAAGTTATATCTATGAAGGCAGAAATGTAAATAACAAGTCATACCCAAGCCTCTCTTTACCTTATCATAATTGTCTTATTTTGTTGTATAAGTCAAAAAAGCAAATATTCTAGGTTTTTAAAAGAAATTTCAACTTATTTTTCTTTATTTTGAATCAAGCCTTGGACTTTTTATGTTTGTAGACATACAAGACAGGATTGTTAAGCCCTGGATTTTTTGCTTTGTTTTATTTTTTTCTTTTTGTTCAAGCCGTGGACTTTCTTTTCATAATAATATGGTATTATGCGACTTGATTCTTATGGACCTGAACTTGTGCTTTATTGTAATATTTCTAGACAAAATAAGTTTTGCAAAAAGTGTGTCTATAAGCGTACTGTGATCAGATAAGACAAGTTTAAATCAAGTTGAGGTGATACATGAAGGCAAAATAAGTTTGAGATTTGATGGATTCTGTAATTTGTTGGAGAATGAAGACAACATAAGTATTTTGCTTAATCCATACCTTAGCATATCACCATGACACAAAAACACTTGTCCAAGTTTAAAACGGATAAAATATATCTACAATCGACTTTGGGTTCTTGACATAATAATGTTAAAATAGAAGTGTGATCTAGGACATTAACGAACAATTTGTTTCCATGTTGTAATCTTTCTCGAAAAATTATAAGTGCTTATTGTAAATATCATATTAGGTGTATCTTAAATTTATTTTAATTTCAAGTTGTTTTGTTTTAGATTTAATTTAGAACCTTATTTTACTTTATTTTCATGCTCATTTTATTTTATTTTATTTTTATCTTTAATCTAATTTTTAAGTGTTTAAGTTTTTTTTCATGAACGACCTGCTTGTGGTGCGCGCATATAATGTATATATGTGTGAACCCTCGGGTGGGCAAAAGTGAAATTGCACTAATTTTGACGTTATTTTACTAATCTCATGAAAATAACGTTAAAAGTGGTGGAAGGTTAATCGGGCATCATGTGGTGGCGTTGATAGCCAAAAGACAAGGTACATGCACCGATCGGTGTCCCGATGATTGAGTGTTATGTGCCCTATGTCCAAGGCTTGATGCAAAACTACTATCGAGTCGAGGGTCCCATCGGAAGCAGTCTCTCTATCCCTATGGGGTAGAGGTAAGGCTGTCTACATCTTACCCTCATCAGACCCTACCATAGCTTTGCTATTGGTGGGATATACTGAGTACGATGATGATTAAATTTTTTTCATGACAAGTCTTAGTGCAAATGTTGTCAAATGAGTGGACAAAATGAAATATATCTTGTATATATTATGAGTGTATGGGTTCGGTATCTTAATACTTTCGGGCTTAAAACGATAAATATTTTCAAAGTTCGGGCACTGAGAGTGAAAAATATCAAAACTTCAAGAGGATTTAACCCTATCGCGAGATATGTTGACCATATATAAAGAAAATTCTCATTTCTCTTTTATTCGTATCTTCTCAAAAGTTTCAAAACTCTCTCAACTCTCTCTATAACGGTTTCAAAAACCCAAACAACCGATTTGCATTCGCTTGAACACTTGATTCACCCTTTATTATTTTCAAATACGGATCCAGCACCAAAGGTAATCAATCGATCCAAACGGAATCGATCCTTTTCTTGATTGTTCGCTTCTAGACGAACCCACGTGGAATCTAAAGGGGTTCTTTGTGTTTTTGTTTAGTAAAATCGAAAATGGAATCATGTTGTCGATATATATCAAAGAACACATGTATTGATTTGATTGGTAGTTTTTAAAGATTTTATAGGACTTAAGATTTTTAGAGTTTTCGGACACTGTTTCGTCAAATTGTACTTGTTGGAGTGATGCTTGTGGACGGAGATTGTACAGAAGTGTGTTAACCAGGAGTATGCGACCATGGATCTTCAAGGAATTGAATTTTTGATAAACTTGAGATTTGGAATCGCAATCGCATTCCAGTTCAGAATCGCAATCACATTAATATGAGAATCGCAATCACATTATCATATGAAGCGCAATCGCATTCCAGTCCAAAATCGCAATCGTAGTCTGTTCAAAATCGCATTATGCAATGCAATTGTGATTGGAATTTTGTGCGACTGCAATTACCATTCCTTGCGAATGCGATTCCCGTACTTAGAAAATTTTTGAAAATTAATTGTTTTTGAGTTTTCATTTTTTCTGTTCTGTTTTAATCTTTTTCTATTGTTATCATTTTTGTTTCAGATTATATCGGTACTGATGTGTTTTCTTATATTCTATTTTATAGCAACATAACATGTTTTCCCCTTTGGAGATCCTGACAAAACCCAAGCACAAGATCTTCATTTCAATGAGAGAGGGTTTAAAAAATCTGCACTTTCCTATGCCATTACTACTGACCTAGATACACACTTGTTGAATATAAGAATTCTGGGGAAGTGCCAAGAAAACTAAAGATACAAGTGGAAAGTTGATCATTACATCTAAGGTGACAGAGAAAAAGCTGGTTATTGAAAAAGATGACATTTGAAGAGTATTAAGGATCAAAGATACTTCTGATAACTTCTACAAAAAGGTTAAAGAAAGAGGAAGGGTTAGAGAGTGTGGAGAAGATGGGTTATGATATTGATTTGAAAATTTGTGACAAGAAGTATCTTTCACACTACTGGAAGTACCTCTTTCCCATCATTGTCCACTTCCTGTCAAATCTGAAGGGATGTTTGATAGTCTGAGAATGGACTGGGTTGGTTTCATGGCATTCCTGATAAACAAGGTTAAATTCAACTACTCAAAGCTCATATTTCTGTGCATGCATACCAATGCAGGATTGGAAAGTTGTTGGATGCTTTGTCCGAGATTTGTATAATTATGTCTCGATGACAAGAGGTTGAAAGTACCAAGACCGGTTTATGAGAAAGAATATGATGAGAATGGAGTAGAGATACCACCATATTAGCCTCACCATGCTAATATGGTGAAAGAATATGTATTTGAATACATGTTAAGTAGTGGTTCTAAGATGAGTTGCCGGTACTCAAGAAGGGTGCAATGGCATAAATTTGGGTTGTTTAATGAAACAAAACCAATTTATGAACAAAAAGGAGATAATGAGCAGAGTACTGATCAGTCTGACCTGAAGTTGAAGTGAGAAAGCCTATGACAAGGGCTGTGAAAGCTTAAAAGAAGAAGAGGAAGACCTCCAGCAATCCTTCTGTTGCTGGCTCTTCCCAACAACAAGAAGAGGGAAGAAGAAGAGGCTGAAAGACCTCTCAAATGAATAAGGCTTAGGGCCAAGGGACAGAGACATCTACAACACCACCCAAGACAACCCATCGAGACCCACACGTTGCCTCACCAACCACCCTACACCGTGAGATTGAGAAAATGAAATGGAAACAAATTAAAGTCCCTAAAACCAAACCCAATCCAAACCCTTAAAAATAAACCTTCACGACTCTCCTACACCAAGCCCAGAACCTTCACCAAAACAACAACACTCACCCGTAGACTTCCCAACCTCCCCTGACCGACCCATAACCTCACCAGAACAAACCTCAACCTCTCCACGCATCTCACACCTTGTACCTTTCCCCACTACAATCACCCTTTAGGTTTTCTAGCACAACAACATCACCCGCTTCCTTACCACTTACCATTTCATTCCCTACATTTTCCAAATCCCAAACCCAAACTCAACCTTAATCTATAATCCTTCCACCTCAAACCTTACCTTTAGTTCAACCCACTACCTACCAAACCCAAGCTATAACCATGCCCATTCACTTAATCACTCACCCAACCCAATCAGACACTCCACCTCAACCAGCGGACCAAAAATCCTATATCCCACCCCTCTGTCTAGTTTCAAGTCACAAAAGTCTCCCGTGTTCACATATCCTATTCTAGAAAGGATTGTAGAATTGGATGAATCGAACAAGAAAAGGGCAAAAAGGGAGAAAGCGATGATTGATGTTGGGAAGAAACATAAAGATAAGATGGAGAGCCTCGAGAAAGAAAGGGCAGCTGATATGCCTTGAAAAGGAAATGGCGGTTGATAAAGAGAAGATTGCAAGACATGAGGTCTTGATATCAACCCTTCAGCTACGAGTGGACAACCAACAACGTTTGATAAACAATCAATCGTTGTCATTCGTTGAATAAACTGCGGAGGTCAAAAGACTAGAGTTCGGGGTTGCATCTTTGGAGAATGATCTAGAGTCCTCAATCAACATTGAAGACAAAATAAGGACTGAGATCGCCCAGCTCAAGTCAGAGATAGAGAGGTTAAAGGCTGAGAGCAAGGAACAAAGCAAATTGAATGAGATTCAAATCAAGATCAATGAAGACCTTGCTGAAAAGTACAAAGAAGCTTCTGAGCTCATAACCTTATCAGATCAGGAAACTGCTGATCTGAAAAGGCGAGTTAAGAATGTATTCAAAGACTGGGAAAACTCTGATGATGAGGATTAAAGAAAGAAGAAGAAAGGACAATCTGATACAGGTGGTTCGAGTGGTGCTGGTGGTGGTTCTAGTTCTGGTGGTGTTGGTGGTAGTGGTGCTGCTGTTGTTGGTGGTGGTGCAACTGGTGCTGGTTTTGGTGTTGGTGATAAAGACTAGAGGGAGATTGTGTAGCCCATTTTATATGCATGTCTTTTGTATTTGTTAGAAAAATTATCGTTGTATTTCGTATGCTTTCGTATATCTTGGATGTATGTTTGGGCCCAAGGCCATGTGTAAACAAAGCTCATTGGGCTAACGGAATGAAAGAATGCATGCCATTCTTTCCACTATAAAATATGGAAGCATGGCCATACACACACAACTTTTTGAAAACATCCAAACTCATTCTCTCTCTCTCTCTACCTTATCTTTTCACCAACTCCAAAACTTACCTTATATAGCAAATAAAACAAACACAACTAGATCTGACGTCCTTGTTATTATAAGTGATTACCGCTAGCTTATAACAAGGACTGATCCAAGAAGTAGTTGTAAGATCCTTTCTAAGGACCTACACCATAATAAACCGTGATCTGGAAGACGAACGTGAAGAGGCTCTCAAAAACATCCCAACAAGGGCTTGATAAATTTAAGAATAAAGTCATTTGTATTGCCAAACTTCAGCATCAAAATATTGTGAATCTTCTTGGCTATTACACATTCATGGAAATGAAATGATTTTAACTAATGAATACACGACTGACAAAAGCCTGGACACATTTCTATTTGGTTTTACTCTTTACCATCTCATCGCACTTTTCATAATTAATTAGTAGTGTTATTAATTTTCTTGCCAACCAATGGAATATCAAGTGAAACTAGAAGTTCAATGCTTGATTGGCCTCGACGACTTTATATTATCCATGAGATAGCTCGAGGTATTCTATATTTACATCAAGATTCCCGCATTCAAATCATCCATAGAGATGTGAAGGCTAGTATTATTCTATTGGACGGTGACATGAACCCAAAAATCTTTAACTTTGGCCTTGCTAGAAAGTTTGCGGGGCCTGCTGTCGCCACCAAGACAATAGAAAGTGGTGGGAACATAGTAAGAATTTTAAACCATGCTATGTTATATCATATTGCCATAAAAAGATAATAAAAAGACAATATTGGTATGTTTTAATTTATACCATGTAACTTGGTTGCAGTGGTTACATATGTAGTACATGATAAATTCTCGTCAGATGTATTTAGATTTGGTGTTGGAGATAGTGAATGGTAAGAAAAAAAAGAGGATTCTCTCATGAAGATCACAGTGACAACCTATTAGGACATGTACGTTATAGTGATACAGATTGTGGGAATCAGTGTCTTATCTAAGTAACACCCTCTGTTCATAATTCATCACTATGTTTGATCTAATTCAGGCATGGAGGCTTTACAAAGATAATAAGTCCATTGAACTCATGACCGCATCTTTAAATAACTCATGTGCCGTCTATGAGGTACTACAAGCAACACATGTTGGATTATTGTGTGTGCAACATCGTGCAGAAGATAGGCCAACTATGTTTTTAGTAATAGTTCTGATGGTCGTCAGCGAGGGTGTGTTGCCTCAACCTAAGCAACCTGCTTTTTTTCACAGGAGAAAGCCATAGTGAAGTTCAATTTATGTCAACGGATGATGAGTACATGATAAGACAATTGTATGCTCAATAGCAAGCACGTGTTTGTGCCATATTTTTATATACATGTGATAGTTTCCTACTAGTTATGTCATGTTGTATAGCATGTAACTTGAAAAGTTAAATAGAGTGCCAGGCGGTTAACCAGACAAAAGTTTTATGAGTTGATGAAAGATAAAATTTACACTATACTTTCCTATAAATTTTGTTTCCCATATGGATCTACTTCTGCTTATGTATCTTTCATCTCGAGTAAAGTGTTATTTTTGTCCATGAGGTTTAGCCACTTACTCAATCTTAGTCCAAAATATTTTTTTTATATTTCAACCGTTGAGGTTTGGCGATTCTATATAAAACCTTTATGACTAATTGACGGAGGCCCAAGTATTGAAAGTGTGCCATGTTATATTTGGAGGCCCATGATCGTGCTTCCAAAGGTCGCCCACGAAAACGGGCATAACTTGGCATACAAAGCTCCGTTTCAAGCCTATGACCAGTCAAATCGAAGCTTGAGACGAGGGGCACGTTGTGGCAAACAACGTATGGCGGTTTCTCCCTTGTCCGAAACCCAAAAATGCCTCCTAAATAAAGTTAAGGGCATTTTTATGTTTTTTAGCAGCTTTTATATTTTTATATTTGGGTTTGTGTTTGGCACATAGTCTTTTTGGGCCCATTTCGAATTTGAAAGTCTATTTATATTATGCTAATGTAATGTGAGAAGTCAGACTTGAATTTTATCAATAAAGATTTTTTCTCTTCATTTTCCCGCGACGTTTGAGTGGGATTTGGGAGTTTTTGGAAGTTCATCACGGGAATTCACAGAATCAACGTGATTTGATCTTCGTTATTGTTTTTACCGCTGTATCACTAACACGATTGATTTTATTTTATATAAATGATTCTTAATTGACTAACTAGCAACACGCATATAGGCAAGTGCACCGTTTGTAAATGGCGTATAGCTAGGCACAGAAGAAGAAGAAGCAGATGTCGATCCATGAACACGGTGCGCATCATCTAATACCAAACCATTGTAGAATTTAACATAGCAATTGAATACACATATAAAGTCAGCCTAAGACGTTAGTAGACAGATCTCCAACCAAATATATTTTAAAAACTAGTTGAAAATTCAAGGTGTCAGGTGGCTTGATCTCATGGTAATACCTTCCATTCCTTACACAATAAAACACATTACACTATATGGTCATTTCCATGGCGTGTTAAATTGTAATTTACTTTACAAGGAGATACATGTTTCTGGAAACTAACACGAAATAAACATCCCATTGATCTCAAATATGTACTAAAACTCCAATAAGGATGGGAATGTCATGTAGAACACTGTACAAGAGCCTACACTGTAGTGTTTTTGTAGTGAGCCAATGGAAACATATTATGCTATTGCAACCAAGCAGTGGAATTGTGGACTGTTAATGAATCTGACGCACAACAAGCGAAATAAAATGAATTGAGACATAAGTATGTAACACAAATTTTGAGTGACAAACACATAAAAGGGGCTCGTGACTTTACCAGTTAAATGCTAAGACTGTTTGGAAAGTAATGTGAAATGCAAACCGAAGGAAATTATAGGATATATATGAAGTTAATTTGTTTTCTTTATTTCGATGATAGATTGTTAATTTGTATAGTTGCTCCTTGTTTGAATCAGATTGAGTTGCTTCAGTTGAATCATGGTTTATCAAATTCTTATGTTATGGTGAATGATATATCGACTGTAAATGTAAAACATGCACATTTTTCTTAATGACAATTTAAGTTACAACTTGAGAATACAAGTCCCATCCTAGTATAGACTTTTGTACTATAACTTGCATCTTCCATTTCACCTCATTATCTGCCATCTATTTCACTTACTGTCACTCCATTATTTGATGATGGGCGAATTGCAACAGTATTACTTTCACTACCCTGGATGAAGAAAGCAGGTTTTTTGGGAGAAGGTAGTGATCCTTCACCAGCCAACATGGAAACCACAACCGCTGTGGTAGGTCTATCTTCCGCTCGATGTTGTACACATAATAAACCAATGTGTATTGATCGCAACACTTCATGAATAGACCATGACTCACCTAATGATATGTCAGTTAGATCAAGAGACTTTCCTTCTTTGTGAAGTTTCCAAGCCTAAAACAAACCAGGTAACCAACACGGATTAGTTCTATTCATCAATGGAATGATCCTATTCTACACACTTACGTGTCCAAGAAGGTTAACATCATGGTCATGTTCATGCACAAAACCTCTATTTTTCTTTCCGCTCACAATCTCTAACACCAGAACTCCATAGCTAAAAATATCAGACTTAACCGAGAACAGACCGTTTGCTGCGTACTCCGGAGAAATGTAGCCCCTGTGTAGAAGGTATATACATAACACTGTGAAAATGATCAATAGATAGCATGTAATATAAAAGAACTGGAGGTTGAGGGGATTCTTACAAAGTTCCCACCACTTTCTTTGTATTTGCTTCGCTCTCTTGTCCATCAAACATTCTAGCCAAACCAAAGTCTGATATTTTTGGATTCATGTCATGATCGAGTAAAATATTTCCTGCTTTCAAATCCCTATGTACAACTCTAAGACGGGAATCTTGATGAAGATAAAGAAGACCTCGGGCAATCCCATGGATAATGTGGAAACGTTGTGGCCAGTTGAGTAATGACTTCCTTAAATCATCTGATGATTATGCAAAAAAGTTGATAATTATAAAAATTTGTATTCCTTCTCTACTGTATAAATTACTTCTTTGGTTTTGAAAGAGAACCATACCAAATATAAACCAGTCAAGGCTTTTGTTAGGCATGTATTCATAAACCAGCATTGTCTCCTCGCCTTGAATGCAGTATCCTAAGAGCTTCACAAGATTTCTATGCTGAAGTTTAGCAATGCATAAAACTTCATTCTTGAATTCATCAAGCCCTTGTTTAGATGACTTTGAAAGGCGTTTTACAGCAATCTCCTGTGCTTCTTCTAGTACACCCTGGATGATTTTAACATTATTAGACATACAGTTTTTTTTCACCATGGGCATTGATGTTTATCATCAAGCCTCATTACCTTGTACACCGGACCAAATCCACCTTCTCCAAGCTTGTTGTCGTCAGAGAATTTATTGGTTGCCCTAGAAATTGTTGATAAAGTAAACACCGGCAACTCGATACTTCCCTTCTTTCTGCTACTGTTATGATCTTTTTCTAGGACCCTTGCTGTTGCATGTAGAAGGTATAAATGGTTACGACAAAAATTTATTTCCAAACATCTGATTAAATGGTATTAGTTAGATCAATTTCACTTGCCTTCTCGTTCTACATCTGTTCTACTATTTCTCTTAATCCAAACGCAAATTGCTATTATCACAAACAACCCTGCTAATGTTGACAAACTTATTGTAATAATTAATCGTCTCTTTTTGGGGAATCTGGAACGAGGTCCACGGTTTCCACCAATAATGGGCGTTGACAAATTTGCTGTAACAATTACAAGTTAAGTTAAAACAAACTAAAGTCAAATTTTGTGTAATCAATGCTATGGTTATATATATATATATATTTATATATATAGTTTATAGTTTAATTGTAAAATCTAGAAAGAGAAGCTTAAAAAGCATGAATAACTACGTAATCAGATAAAACTGCTTTTGCATAAACATGTAGTGCATTATTTTTTCAAATTATTACTTACATAATAATTCTGAGGCAGCCAATCTAACATAAATATCTTGTCCATTTAATGTGTAAACTCGCATATCGATCAAATCACCAAACCATAGCAAGCATCCGACTCCACCAACAGTGTTGTTTGGATTTGTGTAGGCAGTGCATGAGCAGTTTTTCTTACAAGCAACCTTACATTCTTGAAGGCTCAGGTTGACATCGAAGACAGCATTCTGAGTGTCTGGCAATTTTAGGCTTGAAAATTTTAGAAATCCCTCTTCAGGTGCGCAATCCAAAGATCTAATTCGTCTACAACCACTACTCCAGTTATCACCACTGATTTCTCGTGGGTTTTTTAGTTCAAACCCTTTCAAGCACCCACAAGTAGAAAAGGTGACGGTATTACAGATTCCATAAGGGCCACATAGTCCATAAGTATCACATTTTTCGGATGGAAATGTGAGGTCCTGCATCCATTCATGCTTGCGCAAATCTAGATGCCAGACCTCATACTTCCCACTTGGAGTTACCATCAACCTTAACAACTCGTAGACACTCTTAAAATTTAGAACAAAATACATCTCATTTTCAGTGACAATCATATCATAGTTGAATGTATAAACTGGGTTAGTTTTATAGATTGGCTCACCAGCGAAGGCTATGCCATTATACGGCCCAATCCTTCCTTCAATAACAGACCGTTTTCTAATATGTACTTGTTGATAGTTACCCTTAGCCATTGAAAAACTTATTGTGTACTCACCTGGGGAAGGATCATCTGCACTCCTCCATGATGTCACGAACATTTCTCTTCCTGTTACGAAATTCTTCCCCAACTTCATTCCTGGTAAGTAGGTATCTCCAGGGTAATCAAAACTTTGCCATATGATAGTTGTGTTTTCACTCATAATTACCAAATTGCCTGTATCTAAGAGTTGTGCTACGGGATTGACTCGTGCACCAGATGTCGAGGAGTTGGACGACCAAATTGTGGTGCCATTTCCATTGACAAGAAACAGGATCCCTTGGCTGTCCAATTTAACTATCCCGTTGGTGTCGATAAGTGGAGTTTCTCTGTTAGCAACCCATGTAATGACTTGGGGTGTCATGTTCTTATTCTTATACCATATCCCCAGGTATCGGTTTTTGGAACTGCCAGGGCTAAAGAAGCCTAGCTCGAACGTTGAGTTCCTTGAAACAATGGTCTCACCATCAATGATGTTTTGATGCACAGCTATGGTGTCGAGTGATGCACAGGACGTTCTTAGCATGAGAAAGAACAAGGTAATAGAAGAGAGTAATATTGTAGTTTGATTCATATCAATGCACGATTCATTGAATTGTTTTTTTCGGATATCGATTATTATAGATTAATATATAAAGCCAAATATCATTGTCCAGGGAGATATATTTCTATCGTTCTCCCAGGAATGAGATTTCCGTCATATGAGTGAGTTTGAATGATCATCTTTTCTAGAAGTTGACCAAGTCAATTCCATTGACAAACGTCAGACCAAGTCAACGCCCCCTCCCAAACGTTAATTTGAAGCTCCATAATTATTTTCAAAAGTTGGCCAACGGATTCTTCCATTATCAGTCCATCTTAGATTTTTGGCCTTAGGTGATGAATTTCCGTTTGGATGATGGTGGACCCAACATTCCACCAAGCGACTATATGGATTTTCATAATTACTTCGCCACTAAACCTCAGGTTCCATTCTATATCTAAAATTTATGGATGAGTTTGGTAAAGTCCTCGTATATATGTATTCGTATCTATATCTGATTGTATTCGTACTGAAAATCAATAAAAAAACGTTTATCAATACCTGTACCGAAATGGGTATAAGTATCTGTGTTTTTTTTTTACAAAATCTCTGACGATCTTGAAACCGGTACATGTACGGGTAAAAAAACAACCTGGAATTAGTCTGGATACCTGTACGAGTACATGTACGTGACAAGTACCAAATATTGGTCGCCGATTGAAGAACCTTAATCCGGTCACTGACTTTAAGTGATATTTTTGTTCGACTCTTGGATGTTATATTAGTTAATATTGAAGAAGCGTTTGATACTTGTTCAATAATAATGCGGTTGGAGAATATTTTTTATATATTAAATATGAAGAATCTCAATTAAACCCCTACATATTTCAAACATGCAATGTATGCATGTACCGAAATTCAACAAAAACAAGTACCGATACCTGTAACAATCGAATAGGCTAAATCGATACGTGTACGAGTATGGTACAGATACGAGTACATGTGTTTGAGACAAAATGCTCACCCCTAACCTAAATTATGCCCCAACAATCCATCCATGTTGAGATATTTGATGTATATAAAAATATACATCTTTTAAGTATCAAATAATCTCTAAAAACTGCAACTTCTATCGTATAATATGGCTCAAATAACTACTTATCATGTTAAAATATATTTTCAGATACATCCAAGCCTCAAACGAAGAAACAAATGAAAATGCGAAGAAAAATCAAAGAAAACCCAAGAAAACAGCAAAACACACCCCCATGCTTCATGGAACACACCCTCATGCTTTCCTAAGCAAGAAAAGACAAAATACTTGACAGTTGGACACGGGCCGTGTTTTAGGGAACATTGGGCCGTGGTCACCTTTCAGAAAATTAAAGACAAAAGAAAATATAACAGACACCCAAAAACATGGGGCCGTGCTTCACAAAGCACGCCCCATGGTAAGTCAGCATGTACGATCTAAGAGAGCATTTAATGCGGCTGAACACTTGGACACGAGTTTCACTTATAAAACACCCACTTTATACTCATATTGAAGATCTTGTGAAGAGTTTGAAGGCTTGAAGGTCATCATCATCATCCATCACCATTAAAGAAGGAAGATTCATCCATATTTGATTAGATTGTTCTAGTTTAATCATTTGTTTGTTATCTTTATCTCCTTTGATGTTCATAACTATTCTCACCATGAGCTAAAACTCTATTTACCATCTAATTTCTATGAAGAAGCTTTATTTTACTTGATGATTATATTAAATATGTGATTTTGTTCTAGTAAAGTTCATGGTAATTTTGCAATTATCCTTTAATGCAAAATGTTTTATCACTTTAACTCAATAAATCAAGATTGATGATTAACAATCATTCATAATTCACTCATGTTCTTGGAGACTAGAAATGGTAAAAAGAATATCTTGATAATTTATCTAAGATAAAACATGGATCTTTATATTGTACTTAGAAATCATGAGATATAAGCTATGATCTATTTCTCTAGTTTTGATAATTATGAAATAACATTGTTAACACGATTGCTTAGGTTATCATGCTAGTTAAAGAAATCATATGTTAAAGGAATGTGTAATTATAATATACTTAAATCAACCAAGTAGAGGTTGTGTGACTAAACTATAGATCTAATTATAATCTATTTGATTTTAGATGGTAACCTTCATATAATTGATCTACTCATTTAGAGTTTCTCTTCTTGTTCACCTATTATATATATATATATATATATATATATATATATATATATATATATATATATATATATATATATATATATTATCCTAAAAAGTTTAAAAAATCACCCCAAAATGGTTATCTCCTTCGATTAAATTAAAATGAAGATTTATTATTAGAAATATTTGTGTCAACAAATCAATACTTGATTCTTACCAATACTATTCTACATATACGATATGTACACTTGCCTATTTTGTGTGCCGTTGTCTTAGTAGAAATCACTTTTATAAATTTAAAATACGATCTTGTGCGAAAACTAAATTCCATCAAAACAACTTTAATGACCACCGCAAACAACATCAATATTCACCTTAATTATTTGGCAAAATCGTTGTTCCACCGAACCTTTACAGTGACATCATGTTTTTCCTACCACTAGCATCGCCACATACCCTTGACCGTGTGTGATCCTTAAAAATTAAAATTAATTTCTTTTGTGGAAATTTTTATTCTTTAACCAAATGCCATATGAATGTTAAAACAATTGAACGTTTTTCACAAGTGAAATCATGAGAACAAACAAAATCAACCGATGGCTTGTTCTTGGCGAACAATAACAAACCAAAGAGATTAATTCCCATTTCTATCTATTGTTGTCACAAGACAATGGCGTTTACATCAACTAGTTGTTAAATACACGTTCCTTAATGATGATCTTAATGAAACGGTTTTCATGGAACACCTATCATGGTTTAAGAATACTTTAGGGTTAAAAAGGCTCTATATGGTTTAAAACAAGCTCCATTTCTATCTATTGTTGTTACAAGACAATGACATTTACATCAACTAGTTGTCAAATACACGTTCCTTAATGGTGATCTTAATGAAACGGTTTTCATGGAACACCTACCATGGTTTAAGAATACTTTAGGGTTAAAAAAGGCTCTATGTGGTTTAAAACAAGCTCAACGTCTTGGTTCCAACGACTTAGCGCAGATTTTCCTTTGCTAAGGTTTTGCGTGCACTCAAGCCGACACTTTCCTCTTTGTTTTTCTTAACACTG
Organism: Bidens hawaiensis; assembly: GCF_021521415.1. NCBI lineage: Eukaryota > Viridiplantae > Streptophyta > Magnoliopsida > Asterales > Asteraceae > Bidens > Bidens hawaiensis. The sequence goes on along the minus strand of NW_027495391.1, from coordinate 120,008 downwards.
CATTCTTGAGTTTAATATAAAAGAAAAAGAAATAATATGATTGGATAGAGGAAGAAAGGAAAAGAAATTATATACTTAAAAGGAATTCTCGAGTTAAAATAAAAGAAAAGAAAGCGTTTATTACATTCTTGAGTTAGATTGGAAGGAAAAGATAGAAAAAAAACTTGTTACTATACAATTATGTCCTCATAGCAACATGGAAAAAAGAATTAAGATATGGTAAATTGGTAATATGGTAATGGGATATAAACTTTCTTTCACAATTCGACCATATTTGACAGGAAAGTTTCGAAGGAAAAAAGGCTTATTTTTTCCTTCCATTCTCTTTCTTTTCTTTTAATGAAAAAACTCAAGAATGAAAAAAGAAAAATTTTCTTATCTTTTCTTTTTCAATCTCTTAAATAAAAAACTCAAAAGAATGCAGTGTAAAGGTTTTCGCCTAAGGTGCCCTTTGTGTGTCAATAACTAATATATGAAAACCATATCACTAGATGTCTTTAACCATCATACATTCACACCACAAATCGCTTCTTTGAATTCCCCAATTAAATAATCATTTCAAGGGAATTTGCATATATAGAACTGAGTGATTTAAAGAGGTTATTAAATTTATATTATTAAAAGTAAAAAACGTGGATCTGTTTAGGTCGGATCTCTCGCCCACATGGCCACATACCAATAACGTGAGACCTGCTTTGCAAGTACGCAATGTTATGGACTGAAACCATTGCAAGGTATGGGACTTGTCCCACATCGTTGTATTGGCAACTGATGTGGGGTTTATAAGGGAAATGGGTTCCCTCACCTATCAGACTAGTCTTTTGGGTTTAGTTCTTCTGTTTGCCTTGTAACATTGGTATCAGAGCCAACCTCAGAGTGGTGGCCGTGGAGTGGTGGCCTGGAGGAAGTCAGCCGTGACCAACGTGGCCTTAACCGACAAGGACTCGGAGTGGTGGCCTGGAGTGAGCCAGCCGTGACCAACGAGGACGTTGGCCCTTAAGGAGGGTGTATTGTTATGGACTGAAACCATTGCAAGGTATGGGACTTGTCCCACATCGGTTGTACGGGCAACTGATGCGGGGTTTGTAAGGCAAATGGGTTCCTCACCTATCAAACTAGTCTTTTGGGACAAGTCTCATACCTTGTAATGGTTTCAGTCCATAACAATACACCCTCCTTAAGGGCCAACGTCCTCGTTGGTCACGGCCATGTTGGTCACGGCTGGCTCACTCCAGGCCACCACTCCGAGTACTTGTTGGTCACGGCCACGTTGGTCACGGCTTGCTTCCTCCTGGCCACCACTCCGTGGGCCACCACTTCGAGGTTGGCTCTGATACCAATGTTACAAGCCAAACAAAAGAACTCAACCCAAAAGACTAGTCTGATAAGTGAGAGAACCCATTTGCTTTATAAACCCCACATCAGTTGCCAATACAACGATGTGGGACAAGTCCCATACCTTGCAATGGTTTCAGTCCATAACATTGCGTACTTGCAAAGCAGGTCGCACGTTATTAGTATGTGGCCATGTGGGCGAGAGATCCGACCTAAACAGATCCACTTTTTTTACTTTTAAAAATATAAATTTAATGACCTCTTTAAATCACTCACTTCTATATATGCAAATTCCCTTGAAATGATGATTTAATTGGGGGAATTCAAAGAAGCGATTTGTGGTGTGAATGTATGATGGTTAAAGACATCTAGTGATATGGTTTTCACATATTAGTTATTGACACACAAAGGGCACCTTAGGCGAAAAGCTTTACATTGCATTCTTTTGAGTTTTTTATTTAAGAGATTGAAAAAAAAAATAAGAAAATTTTTCTTTTTTTCACTCTTGAATTTTTTCATTAAAAGAAAAGAAAGAGAATGGAAGGAAAAGATAAGCCTTTTTTCCTTCAAAACTTTCCTGCCAAATATGGTCGGATTGTGAAGGAAAATTTATATCCCATTACCATATTACCAATTTACCCTATCTTAATTTTTTTTTCCATGTTGCTATTAGGACATAATTGTATAATTACAAGTTTTTTTTCTATATTTTCCTTCCAATCTAACTCAAGAATGTAATAAACACTTTCTTTTCTTTTCTTTTATTTTAACTCGAGCATGCCTTTTAAGTATATAATTTCTTTTCCTTTCTTCCTCTATCCAATCATATTATTTCTTTTTCTTGTATATTAAACTCAAGAATGCAGTGTTAAGAAAAACAAAGAGGAAAGTGTCGGCTTGAGTGCACGCAAAACCTTAGCGAAAGAAAATCTGCGCTTAGTCGTTGGAACCAAGCCGTGGAGCTTGTTTTAAACCATATAGAGCCTTTTTTAACCCTAAAGTATTCTTAAACCATGGTAGGTGTTCCATGAAAACCGTTTCATTAAGATCACCATTAAGGAACGTGAATTTGACAACTAGTTGATGTAAACGCCATTGTCTTGTGACAACAATAGATAGAAATGGAACTTGTTTAAACCATATAGAGCCTTTTTAACCCTAAATTATTCTTAAATCATGGTAGGTGTTCCATGAAAACCGTTTCATTAAGATCACCATTAAGGCACGTGTATTTGACAACTAGTTGATGTAAACGCCATTGTCTTGTGACAACAATAGATAGAAATGGAGCTTGTTTTAAACCATATAGAGCCTTTTTAACCCTAAAGTATTCTTAACACGCAATCACTGTCACATTTAAGGTTGTTGCCATGACCAAGTGATTAATCAGTTCATAACAAATTCTTTGCTGTAAATAAATTCAAGATAGATGAATTAAAGTTCCTGTCAAAGTTTAATTCTTGCTAAGTGTTATGTTACACAAGACATTTTAATTCTTGCTAATGTCTATAATCTTGGGTAATTACCCGATACAAGGGTTTAGGTTGGGTTTTGGATAAGACTTTATAATCAGTTATGGAGTTGGGTTACCTAAACCCTTCTCAACGCCGACTCATTGTCATCCCTATGGTACATAATCAACAATACAAAGATGATATGGAGTTGTGATACAATGATCATTTCATACAAACATGTCTTACCGTCAGTGCACATGTTAATTGCTTCACAAATATGCATTTAAGCTGCCTAAATTCTGAATTTCATATGCTAAGATTGAGTTTGACATTGTTGTATTATTAATAATTTCTATCAAGTATTATTTAGAGAACTAAACTTTAAATTGTTTAGATTTTTGACTCTTATACTTCCGTGCTCCAAATACATCAGTTTTTACATATGCCACAAACCCCCAATAATAAACCAATAAACACCTAATGCGTAGCAAAGAAAGGCCATTTGGTAAGTATCTTCTTCCACAACAACCAGAAAATAAGATGATTTAAGACATAACAAGAAAATTGAACCTAAACCAGAAAATAAATCTGACATAAAGATGTGGTTTCTATCGAGCATAAAGTTGTGTTATCATCTCTTCATCAAATGATGACACAGACTGCACTTCCCGGTCGTTCTCTCCAGTGAAAAAAGCAGGTTGTTTAGGTTCAGGCAACACGCTTTCACTGACAAGCATTAGAACCACCGACAACATAGTTGGCCTATCATTTGCATTATGTTGCACACATAGCAGCCCAACATGTATTGACCTTAGTACTTCAGAGACATTGCACGAGCCTTTTATAGCTGCATCCATGACTTCACTGGCCCTGCCTTCTTTATAGAGTCTCCATGCCTGAATCAGACCAAACATATGGTAAGTATAGTATACCCAAAAGGTGTTATCTATATGAAAACACTAGTTTTGGTCTCTATCGGTATAACATACATGTCCAAGAAGGTTGTCATTATGATCTTTGTGAGAGAATCCTCTGTTTTTCTTACCACTCACTATTTCCAACATCAATACACCAAAGCTAAATACATCTGACTTTATAGAGAATCGCCCGTGTACCGCATACTCTGGAGAAATATATCCGCTGCAGCAAAGTAAATTGAATAAATTTGGAAAATTAATGAAAAAAACTGTTCTAATGAATTATGGTTTTAGATTCTTACTATGTCCCAACCACTTTTTTTGTCATAGCAGCAGTACCGGATCCTAAAAACTTTCTAGCAAGACCAAAGTCAGAGATTTTAGGGTTCATGCTGTCGTCCAGCAAAATATTAGCTGCCTTGAGATCTCTGTGGATAATTTGGAGACGGGAATCTTGATGTAAATATAGGATACCTCGAGCTATCCCATGTATGATATTAAGACGCTTAGGCCAGTCAAGCGTTTGACTTCTGGTTTCATCTGCGGAAGATAACCACATAATAATTTAGTGTCTGTTGTGGAATTTAAAAGTATGGGTGCATTGAGATAGAAGTGAGTCAAACCAAATAAAAGTGAGTCCAAGCTTTTGTTAGCCATGTATTCATAAATCAAAATCATTTCAGTTCCATGCACACAATATCCAAGAAGCTTCACAAGATTCCGGTGCTGAAGCTTTGCAATACAAATGACCTCATTCTTGAATTCATCAAGCCCTTGTTTGGATGTTTCTGATAGCCTCTTTATAGCAACTTCTTGGCCATTTTCCAACACACCCTGAGATATCAAGGTAATTGTTTTAAAACTAATACTACATGAATTCTTTACGGATTGAAAATAAGTTACCTTGTAAACAGGACCAAAGCCACCTTCTCCTATTTTATTATTTATGCTGAAATTATCTGTAGCCTTTGCTATTTTATTTAAGCTAAAAAACGGCAGCTCCTCCAGATCTTCAATTTGAACATCGGTATTCTTTTTATGAAGAGCATACCGCTTACCTCTAATTTTCTTCCGAGACTTTCTATTTTTTCTTATACAAGCATACGCAACCGTAAACAGAAGCACCAAAGCTGATGAAGTTGATATGGCCATGATAAGCATCCTTTTCCTTTTATAATGGGAGACCATGTTAATTTCTGTTAATGAGCCATGTATCAGACTTACTAAAAGTGAGATGCATTATTTGGTACTTTACTTCTACTAGCATACCTGATAATTCGATAGCCGCCAGCCTAACATGAAGATCTTGCCCATTTTGTGAGTACACTCGTACGTCAATCAAATCTCCAAACCATAGCAAGCATCCGATTCCACCTGCAGTCGTATTTGGATTTGCATAGGCGGTGCACGAGCAATTATCCTTGCAAGCTACCTCACATTCCTGGATACTCAAGCTGAAATAATACACGGCATTCTGTGTATCTGGCAATTTCATGCTTGAAAACTTTAGAAATCCCTCTTCAGGCCCACAATCCAAGGCTATGCTGCGTGTACATCCACTAGTCCGATTACCAGAATTTAGTTGTGCGATTTTTAATTCAAATCCTTTCAAGCACTTACAAGCAGGAAAAGTGGTTGTACTACAGCTTTCATATGGGCCACAGAGTCCATAGTTGTCACAATAATCTAATGGTGTGGTGTGATCTTGCATCCAATCGTGGTTCTGGTTATTTAGCCGTGAGACCTCAAGCTTGCCACTAGGATTCACAGTAGACTTGAATGAAATTTTGGTGAGATTAGAAGTATACCAGAAATACTTCACTTGCTGACGGACAACCATATCTAACAGTACTTTTGTGTTGAGATTGGAAGTATACTTTGGCAAGCCTGCAAACTCTACACCATCATACGGCCCGATCCTTGTTTCAATTATAGAACCTTTCTTTATGTAAAATTGTGGATATCTGCCCTCCTCCATTGAGCACGAGAGGGTATACTCGCCTGTGGAAGGATCATCTGCACTCCTCCATGATGTCAAGTACAACTCTCTTCCTGTTACGAAATTTTTCCCCAATTTCATGTCTGATATCAAGGTATCTCCAGGGTAATCAAAACTCTGCCAAATGACACTATTAGCAACCTTAATTACCAAATTACCCGTATCCAAAAGTTGTGCTACGGGATTGACCTTTGTGAAGGAAACAAAGGAGGTGGATGACCAAATGGTCTTACCAGCACCATTAAAAATAGACAGGATCCCTTGGTTGTCCAGATTGACCACGCCCAAGGTGTTCGTAAGTGGAGTTTCACGGTTTGCCACCCATATCACCCCACGAGGGGATGTGTTTTTGAACCATATCCCCAGGTATCGATGCTTCGAACTGCCTGGGCTAAAGAAACCGAGCTCAAATTTCGCATTCCCCGAAACAATGGCCTCACCATCTATGATATTTTTTTGCACAGATATGGTGTCTAATGAATTACAAATTCTGAACAATAAAACGATTGAGGTAATATGAGGGAGTAACTTTACCATCGGTTGATTCATATCAATTCACTGATATTCTTATCTAACTCACAAATTAATTCTCTATAATATAACAGTAATATGAGATAGTAACTTACTATTGTTTATTCAACTTAATTGACTTTAAATGTTCTGGTAATTTCCAGGAAGGATTTGTTGCATAAAATTCAACAATGATTTCTCTATTATTGATTAAGAAAGCTAAACTTGATTGAATTTTAAATGTTCACGTCAATTCCATGAAAGACTTCTTGCATCTTATTATCTGAAACTATTGTACTGTCCCCATCTTTGATTGATTGATTTGAGATAGTTGTTACATGAGGGCCGTCAATTTAAGTTGGAATACTTGTTACTATTGATGAATTGCGAATATTTCCTCCTCTCTTGGTCTCTTGGTCTTCTTCTTTCTCGTGTAATCGATCTTATGCTTGATTATCAAATTATTGTTCGTGACAATAATAGAATGTCACGGAAATACTTTCCGTTAAGGTCAAATGAAGGTGAGAGATTTGGATTATGGAGGTGATATTTAATAGCAAAGTTGACTCATCTTATGAATTTTCTGTAATTAGTGACATAATCTATCTGTCATTAGAGCACGCATTGAGATGAACCGATAGGTTGCAATAACTTTGTATTGATTGAAAGAGAATACATGGGAGCTCATTATAAAGAGCTAAATATTACAATCTGGACCCTCTAGAATTATAAACATAAATTACTTAGTCTAACATTCCCCCGCAAGTTCAGGCCTGTGGAAGGATCATCTGCACTCCTCCATGATGTCAAGTACAACTCTCTTCCTGTTACGAAATTTTTCCCCAATTTCATGTCTGATATCAAGGTATCTCCAGGGTAATCAAAACTCTGCCAAATGACACTATTAGCAACCTTAATTACCAAATTACCCGTATCCAAAAGTTGTGCTACGGAATTGACCTTTGTGAAGGAAACAAAGGAGGTGGATGACCAAATGGTCTTACCAGCACCATTAAAAATAGACAGGATCCCTTGGTTGCCCAGATTGACCACGCCCAAGGTGTTCGTAAGTGGAGTTTCACGGTTTGCCACCCACGAGGGGATGTGTTTTTGAACCATATCCCCAGGTATCGATGCTTCGAACTGCCTGGGCTAAAGAAACCGAGCTCAAATTTCGCATTCCCCGAAACAATGGCCTCGCCATCTATGATATTTTTTTGCACAGATATGGTGTCTAATGAATTACAAATTCTGAACAATAAAACGATTGACGTAATATGAGGGAGTAACTTTACCATCGGTAATTGATTCATATCAATTCACTGATATTCTTATTTAACTCTCAAATTAATTCCTCTATAATATAATAGTAATAATGTTAGGAACAAAGCGGCGCGCGGAAGCGAAACAACACACACATGCACAACGATAAACACGCATAAACGAAAATATAAACAACACAATAATTTAACGTGGTTCGGTCCCCTCTACGTCCACGGGCTGCAACTAGGTTTTCTTAGTTGCTCAGAACCAAGATTACAATTACATGATAGGATATATATATAATAAATAAGATTAGGGTTAAACATAATTTAGAACCAAAACCGGGCCACCTAATAAAACCGGCCCAAAGGCCTTCATAACCCAACAAATATGAGGTAGTAACTTACTATTGTTTATTCAACTTACTTGACTTTAAATGTTCTGGTAATTTCCAGGAAGGACTTGTTGCATAGAATTCAACAATGATTTCTCTATTAAGAAAGCTAAACTTGATTGAATTTTAAATGTTCACGTCAATTCCATGAAAGACTTCTTCCCTCTTATCCTCAGTTTTACATAACGATCCATAACTTGTCTTAAAACAACATATTGTCTCTCAAAATAATCAAAACATTAAACATAAACTAATAGACGCCTCGAGTCCTCCGATGCCGGCCTCTTATTCAATGCCACGTGTTCCCCTCAAGCGAGCTGCCTCATCCTACACACCTGTGTGCATACTAAAAGTCAGCTATGTTGAGTGAGTTCTAGTTAATTAAGTAACATACAATACATCCATACGCTCTCTTATATATGTACCCGAAGGTACGTATACATACATAGTTCTTTACCTTTCATCGTACGTTCATACTATCATAATTTCCTTCTTTCCTTTTATACATACACATATAACATATACTTCGTCCTAAAACATTCGCAGATATTATTAGGGTCCGTTCCCTACATTCGCGGATATTATTAGGGTCCGTTCCCTACATTCACGGATATTATTAGGGTCTGTTCCCTACATTTGCGGATATTATTAGGGTCCGTTCCCTACATTCGCGGATATTGTTGGAACCCCGGAATCAATCCTTAAACAATAACAGATCTCGGATCTGTGTGTATTCGATTAATCCTCAACTCGGATCTAGCTCATAATTACGTTTGATTATGTGTTATATGTGTATATATTATCAGTATCAGTATATTAGTAGTTGTATTGGTGAATAATATTAAGATGAAGATCAAGAGCGATTTTGGACAGAACTTCGTTAATTACTCTTCAAATTTTTTTTAACTCGTGAACAGTGTTCACGTATTAATAGAAGACGGACCTAGTTCGTTAACATCCCCTAACGAACTAGAGTCCGCTTCGTTACATATATTACAAAGTAAATAACGTAACGAATCACCTCCTGATTCGTTAAACATCCTTAACGAATCAGGGGAAACTAACTTAAGTCTTAGTTCGCTAAACAACCTTAGCGAACTAGACAATACATTAACGAACTAACTAGATAAATAATTGTTTATTACATTAAACAAAAACGACAAATACGTTAACGATAAATACAAAGACTCAAGACGCAAAACCGTGCACTAACAGACACCCCCTCGTCTTGAGCTCTTTGTCTTTGGTCTTCACTTGAAACGCTTGGACTGCCAGTCTTTGCAACTATGAATTCCGTTTTCATGACAAACACGTACAACACGCTGGAATTGCATAGCCAGGTCATAGTCTTCATTGCGCTCAAACAGAATCTAGAATCTTGTTTCTGTGCAGCACGTCATTGTCGGTCTCAAACAAATTAACCAACCACATCGGGTCGATTATCTTGATTAGCTCAGTCTTCAATCCTTTACCAAGCACAATGACGGCCTCGCCAGTATGATTGTCGTAGTACCAGCGGTCAAACGAGAGATGCATGTGTTGGTGCATCGTCTTCACTGGCACCCGCTTCATCGTCTTTGGCGGCTTTACCTTAAGAACAAGTTTCCTCCAGCCAGTCCTTGGATCAATCTCGTCAATACGTTTACGTCTCGGGACCTGGGGCTTGAAGAACTTGAAACCATGATTGACCTCGAACAGCAAGTGTTGATGAAACCACTCAGCTGTCCGGTCGCCACCACGATTGATAAATGGACGACACGCGAGGGTACGAACATCCCAACGCGGTAGTGTAAGAACGTCCATTATCGTTTCGTAGTACTGAATTCCCTTTTCCCATTTAATTATACATACTTTAAGCTCAGAATCATAAAGCCATGAGACAATATCACCATGTACCTTGGATACAATCTTGAAGGAAGTCACTTGGTTTGCTTTGACCCAAGCTGCAGCTTCTTCCTTTCGCTCTTGATCAACATACCGATATGCCTTGATAATCTTACTCACCTTTTTATAGCTGAACCACTTAGCAATATCGGCATCAGTTATGACTTCAAGTGATTTACATACGGCATTAGCAGCTTGTTTACCCTTAGAAGCCTTTACCAAATCATCCTCAGCAGCTTTAAACGTTTGCTCATCGAATACTGGAGCACCTTGATCAACATTTGTGTGTTAGAATAGGTCAGGATACTCCTCAGCAGTGACGTCTTCCATCTCAACATCCTCGTCTTCATAAATAAAATCCGTATTCATTTGAATAGATGGATCATCTGTTATACCTTCCTCATTCACCACCTCAACGTCAGGCTCAGTCTCTAACATAGTTAACTGTTCATCATTCAACCCAAGCAGTATAGAAATCTGCTCTCGTGTCAGAGACCTTTCAACAAATTCACCAACCTCTATTTCATCCCTATTCACCACACTCCTAACCTTCCCGATCCATCAATAAATATGACTGTATCAGCTTTGATCATCTCAATAGGTCAGCTGTATAGTCTTTATGAACAACAATCTGCTTATCTAAGTCACCACCACCACTAGTACCTACACTTGCACCTGTAGATGAATCGTGACCTTGTTTCATCTCACCACCAGTACCAGACTCATCAGGATCTTCATCGTCATTCTTGAGTCTTTTCAGTGCATCATCCTTACAAGTCAGTTGTAGGATAAGTTCCTCATGCTCTTTTAATTTCACCCCCTAAGACGTAACAATCTCACGCAGGGCCTTTGTTTCTTTTTTGGCAGAAGGAGACATATCCCATAAGTCTCTTTTGGTTCTCCATGAGATGTTCCTGATTCAGACGGTCAGCAGACATCTAATTCTCATACAAGTATAGCAAGTTCAATAACATGTCTGTCTGACGATTGTGTGGCATGTTTTTCAAGGATGGATGAACAGGTTGGATAGGTCCCTGAGGCCTTGTATTTCTCATGAATGAGACATCACTAGATGGAGGAGGCCTCATGGACGGTGTTGGAGGAATAGTGGACAGTGATGCAGAAGGCCTTGGTATTTTAGCTAGTGCCATCTGTGGAATCATACCCAGCTGCTCATGATGGACCATCGTTGTTGTTAATGTAAGCGCCGGAGTGCTAGTAGTAGGCGGCACTACCGGGTGTTGAGACATTATTTGACGAGGCGATGGCACACCAATAATCACACCAGCTCCAGCTGATACTCGTCTTTTAATTGGAACTTCAAAAGGTGGTGCTTTACCCTTTCGTTTTTGTTCACGTTGAGCTGCAATGGTAGCAGCTAACGCAGCATTTACTGCATCTTGTTGCTCTTGAAAAGCAGCATCACTAGTACCACCATGTCCACCATCACCACCATCATTACCATCATCATTATCATCGTTCCCACCTTCTCCCCCCTCACGCTCGGAATCCGAGTCATCATGGATCCAGCGTTCATTGGGAGGACATACATAATTAGGATTAATGATATGACCAATCATACGTTTATCCCGTGGCCTTTACTTACGGTAAATATTCATTCGACGTACAGTGTCAGCCGTCATGTGTTCCAAAGGAAGCATATTATCCACCGAGGTTTGATCAATAACAAAGTTTGGTATCAAATATTGAATTATCAACTGCAACAATCGAGGATACATTAAAAACTTCTTCGACTGAGTCGTTTGCTGGACTTGCTCTTTTAAATGATCAAAGACCATTTCTGAGAAGTTGAATGGCTTGTTGAGAATGAGTGCAACAAATTCCGATTGTAGACTACTGCGGCATTCATCAAATCCGCCTTTACGACCACCCATGCAATGAATCAGTATATGTAACAGATACTTGTAAGGCGGGCATAAACCATTCTTGTTAAGCATGGACTCTTCAACATTTCTACCATAACGAATACGTGTAGATAAACCCTTGATCAATCTCTTTTCAAAATCACTTGTGTTATTATTGTTGTCCCCAAACCTAAGCACTCTCCTAATCACTGCAACATCCATAGTGATAGGAATTTGATTGATTGTTGCTCGAATTTGATTCTCGGCTTCAACAAATTTAGCAGTATTCAAGAACTGCATGATAATACTCAGATAGATCATAGGTCTGGTAGTAATGGCATAATGTATTACTGATCGTCGTAGAAATGCCAGAATATCTCCAAAAGTGGCTACGTCAGCAACATCTGAATTAACATAAGCACATATGTTGTGCTTCTTATCATATGATAGCAATTGAACCTCTTGTTGTTCCTGAGGTTGTTTTTCTTGTTGCCCTTGATCAGCAACCAGTGGATCTTGATTCAATTGATCAGCCATTTTTCTGAATAAATCAGAACGAGTATAAGTAAAACGAAGGTGTAATATACATTTAGCATTTATATATCTATTTATCTATAGATGATGTATTTAATTTTATATGTCGTGTGTAATTAATATATTTACGCGTTTAAACGGTTAAATAATAATTTCAAAAGTTAATTAAATTTAATTAAATAATAAAAGATGAAATGTCATTCGTGTGATTATCAATCTGATTCGTTACACACATGTAACGAATCAATTGAATCGCTATTAGGTAAATATGTTAACGAATTAGACCAAACGAATTACTATTCAAAGGAACGAACTAGAATGTAGTTCGTTATGATTTAACGAATCCACATCTGATATCGTTAGATAAATTATTCGCTAATCCAATTCGTTTGAATCTTAACGAATTGGACACGAAAAAGTTCCAATTCGCTAAAGTTAACAAATGGCCATAATAGCTTAATCTTTGACTGTCCTGGTTAAAGTCAAAATTCAATAAGAACACCGAAGGTCAACATGATAAATCCAGGTTCGATTAACCCATACTTATCGTTGAATAACCGAATCCATAGGTTTAGCCAACTCGGAAATACAATACGAAGCACATGGTGTTGAGATTGAGGCTCAACACCGTTAAATAAATAAGAATACTCGGAGAGTTAAACAGAGTCTAAAACCCCGAACACATACACATTCAATCAACCCGGCAAACAATAATCAACCTTTGATTAAAGTCTACTCAAGGTCTCGGAATCACATTCCGACCATCATAAAACCAAAATAAACTACATTAACACAGTATGATAACGATTAACCAGGGTTTATCAAGCCGTAAAACCCTTAGAACAAAATCATATAATTAGACTATTAATACATGGCTTGTTGAGAATGAGTGCAACAAATTCCGATTGTAGACTACTGCGGCATTCATCAAATCCGCCTTTACGACCACCCATGCAATGAATCAGTATATGTAACAGATACTTGTAAGGCGGGCATAAACCATTCTTGTTAAGCATGGACTCTTCAACATTTCTACCATAACGAATACGTGTAGATAAACCCTTGATCAATCTCTTTTCAAAATCACTTGTGTTATTATTGTTGTCCCCAAACCTAAGCACTCTCCTAATCACTGCAACATCCATAGTGATAGGAATTTGATTGATTGTTGCTCGAATTTGATTCTCGGCTTCAACAAATTTAGCTGTATTCAAGAACTGCATGATAATACTCAGATAGATCATAGGTCTGGTAGTAATGGCATAATGTATTACTGATCGTCGTAGAAATGCCAGAATATCTCCAAAAGTGGCTACGTCAGCAACATCTGAATTAACATAAGCACATATGTTGTGCTTCTTATCATATGATAGCAATTGAACCTCTTGTTGTTCCTGAGGTTGTTTTTCTTGTTGCCCTTGATCAGCAACCAGTGGATCTTGATTCAATTGATCAGCCATTTTTCTGAATAAATCAGAACGAGTATAAGTAAAACGAAGGTGTAATATACATTTAGCATTTATATATCTATTTATCTATAGATGATGTATTTAATTTTATATGTCGTGTGTAATTAATATATTTACGCGTTTAAACGGTTAAATAATAATTTCAAAAGTTAATTAAATTTAATTAAATAATAAAAGATGAAATGTCATTCGTGTGATTATCAATCTGATTCGTTACACACATGTAACGAATCAATTGAATCGCTATTAGGTAAATATGTTAACGAATTAGACCAAACGAATTACTATTCAAAGGAACGAACTAGAATGTAGTTCGTTATGATTTAACGAATCCACATCTGATATCGTTAGATAAATTATTCGCTAATCCAATTCGTTTGAATCTTAACGAATTGGACACGAAAAAGTTCCAATTCGCTAAAGTTAACAAATGGCCATAATAGCTTAATCTTTGACTGTCCTGGTTAAAGTCAAAATTCAATAAGAACACCGAAGGTCAACATGATAAATCCAGGTTCGATTAACCCATACTTATCGTTGAATAACCGAATCCATAGGTTTAGCCAACTCGGAAATACAATACGAAGCACATGGTGTTGAGATTGAGGCTCAACACCGTTAAATAAATAAGAATACTCGGAGAGTTAAACAGAGTCTAAAACCCCGAACACATACACATTCAATCAACCCGGCAAACAATAATCAACCTTTGATTAAAGTCTACTCAAGGTCTCGGAATCACATTCCGACCATCATAAAACCAAAATAAACTACATTAACACAGTATGATAACGATTAACCAGGGTTTATCAAGCCGTAAAACCCTTAGAACAAAATCATATAATTAGACTATTAATACATGGCTTGTTGAGAATGAGTGCAACAAATTCCGATTGTAGACTACTGCGGCATTCATCAAATCCGCCTTTACGACCACCCATGCAATGAATCAGTATATGTAACAGATACTTGTAAGGCGGGCATAAACCATTCTTGTTAAGCATGGACTCTTCAACATTTCTACCATAACGAATACGTGTAGATAAACCCTTGATCAATCTCTTTTCAAAATCACTTGTGTTATTATTGTTGTCCCCAAACCTAAGCACTCTCCTAATCACTGCAACATCCATAGTGATAGGAATTTGATTGATTGTTGCTCGAATTTGATTCTCGGCTTCAACAAATTTAGCTGTATTCAAGAACTGCATGATAATACTCAGATAGATCATAGGTCTGGTAGTAATGGCATAATGTATTACTGATCGTCGTAGAAATGCCAGAATATCTCCAAAAGTGGCTACGTCAGCAACATCTGAATTAACATAAGCACATATGTTGTGCTTCTTATCATATGATAGCAATTGAACCTCTTGTTGTTCCTGAGGTTGTTTTTCTTGTTGCCCTTGATCAGCAACCAGTGGATCTTGATTCAATTGATCAGCCATTTTTCTGAATAAATCAGAACGAGTATAAGTAAAACGAAGGTGTAATATACATTTAGCATTTATATATCTATTTATCTATAGATGATGTATTTAATTTTATATGTCGTGTGTAATTAATATATTTACGCGTTTAAACGGTTAAATAATAATTTCAAAAGTTAATTAAATTTAATTAAATAATAAAAGATGAAATGTCATTCGTGTGATTATCAATCTGATTCGTTACACACATGTAACGAATCAATTGAATCGCTATTAGGTAAATATGTTAACGAATTAGACCAAACGAATTACTATTCAAAGGAACGAACTAGAATGTAGTTCGTTATGATTTAACGAATCCACATCTGATATCGTTAGATAAATTATTCGCTAATCCAATTCGTTTGAATCTTAACGAATTGGACACGAAAAAGTTCCAATTCGCTAAAGTTAACAAATGGCCATAATAGCTTAATCTTTGACTGTCCTGGTTAAAGTCAAAATTCAATAAGAACACCGAAGGTCAACATGATAAATCCAGGTTCGATTAACCCATACTTATCGTTGAATAACCGAATCCATAGGTTTAGCCAACTCGGAAATACAATACGAAGCACATGGTGTTGAGATTGAGGCTCAACACCGTTAAATAAATAAGAATACTCGGAGAGTTAAACAGAGTCTAAAACCCCGAACACATACACATTCAATCAACCCGGCAAACAATAATCAACCTTTGATTAAAGTCTACTCAAGGTCTCGGAATCACATTCCGACCATCATAAAACCAAAATAAACTACATTAACACAGTATGATAACGATTAACCAGGGTTTATCAAGCCGTAAAACCCTTAGAACAAAATCATATAATTAGACTATTAATACATGGCTTGTTGAGAATGAGTGCAACAAATTCCGATTGTAGACTACTGCGGCATTCATCAAATCCGCCTTTACGACCACCCATGCAATGAATCAGTATATGTAACAGATACTTGTAAGGCGGGCATAAACCATTCTTGTTAAGCATGGACTCTTCAACATTTCTACCATAACGAATACGTGTAGATAAACCCTTGATCAATCTCTTTTCAAAATCACTTGTGTTATTATTGTTGTCCCCAAACCTAAGCACTCTCCTAATCACTGCAACATCCATAGTGATAGGAATTTGATTGATTGTTGCTCGAATTTGATTCTCGGCTTCAACAAATTTAGCTGTATTCAAGAACTGCATGATAATACTCAGATAGATCATAGGTCTGGTAGTAATGGCATAATGTATTACTGATCGTCGTAGAAATGCCAGAATATCTCCAAAAGTGGCTACGTCAGCAACATCTGAATTAACATAAGCACATATGTTGTGCTTCTTATCATATGATAGCAATTGAACCTCTTGTTGTTCCTGAGGTTGTTTTTCTTGTTGCCCTTGATCAGCAACCAGTGGATCTTGATTCAATTGATCAGCCATTTTTCTGAATAAATCAGAACGAGTATAAGTAAAACGAAGGTGTAATATACATTTAGCATTTATATATCTATTTATCTATAGATGATGTATTTAATTTTATATGTCGTGTGTAATTAATATATTTACGCGTTTAAACGGTTAAATAATAATTTCAAAAGTTAATTAAATTTAATTAAATAATAAAAGATGAAATGTCATTCGTGTGATTATCAATCTGATTCGTTACACACATGTAACGAATCAATTGAATCGCTATTAGGTAAATATGTTAACGAATTAGACCAAACGAATTACTATTCAAAGGAACGAACTAGAATGTAGTTCGTTATGATTTAACGAATCCACATCTGATATCGTTAGATAAATTATTCGCTAATCCAATTCGTTTGAATCTTAACGAATTGGACACGAAAAAGTTCCAATTCGCTAAAGTTAACAAATGGCCATAATAGCTTAATCTTTGACTGTCCTGGTTAAAGTCAAAATTCAATAAGAACACCGAAGGTCAACATGATAAATCCAGGTTCGATTAACCCATACTTATCGTTGAATAACCGAATCCATAGGTTTAGCCAACTCGAAAATACAATACGAAGCACATGGTGTTGAGATTGAGGCTCAACACCGTTAAATAAATAAGAATACTCGGAGAGTTAAACAGAGTCTAAAACCCCGAACACATACACATTCAATCAACCCGGCAAACAATAATCAACCTTTGATTAAAGTCTACTCAAGGTCTCGGAATCACATTCCGACCATCATAAAACCAAAATAAACTACATTAACACAGTATGATAACGATTAACCAGGGTTTTTTCAAGCCGTAAAACCCTTAGAACAAAATCATATAATTAGACTATTAATACAGTGACATTTTTGACGTAAAGCACAAAGATGTTATAATCTATACCTTAGCAACACAATGGAATACCCGAAAGTTCGAGATTCAAAGGTCGAAAATTCAGAGACAAATTTGAAAAGGGTTGCCTTAGGTATAAGGAAGGTGAAAGAACAGTGAAGGACGAATCGTTTCACAGCTGTCCTTTATACACAGTCCTTACACGCATCCTTATGTACGAACCAAACAGATTCGTTTGTGATTTAAATAGCGAATTAGCCGATTCGTTACCCTTATTTTAATACGTGGCATAACGAATTAACTTCAAATCATGTCTTGATTTGTTAGGTATGCATAACGAATTAGCTGCATTTCGTTACAGAGTGCGAAAGCGAATTAGAGGAACGAACTAGAAAGTAGTTCGTTAAAATACAATTCTAATTCGTTATCCAAACTTAACGAATTGACCCTTATTAAAATAATGAATTTATTAAATATTATCCAATTAATAAATAAATGATTTAATATTAAAAGAATTACCGAGGACCTTTATCCTGATAATTAAAACGTTTCACGTTTTTGAAACATACCTTAAAAATATTTAAATAATATGTAAAGTAAAAAGATAAAATATTTTTGGTATTTTGTAAAAAATTAAAGAATGTATTTACACAAATTATTATTTTTTAATTAAATTTTCAAAAGCAATACATACTTTTGGGTTTTTGCTTGAGTTTGAGCAGAGAATCATATTGACCAATTGCCCTTCTATCACAGTTTTATATTTCAGCGATATTATGACTGGCGTTAAGTCGGTCATTGATATTGTTGTCCACTTAAATCTTATAACAAACCTTCGAGCATTTTTGTGATACGATTTATGGTTCAATTAGCGCACAGAATATCAGAAACTATCAGCCCTTAATCTCGGTTCAAGCTTAATTTGATTTTTGCCAAATCACCCCAACTTGACTTAAACCATTATAGTGTTGATCAAAATTTTTGAATACCAATTGTGAAATTTTGAGCAATGCATCAAGTTTCCTTTACCGTGAGTGAGTATGGACGATTCCATCTATCGGCTTACATATATTGTATCACTGGGGTCCGTTTCTTATTGGTATTGAGACGCACGCAAGGGAGGAACAATTGTATGACTAACAGCGGATTTTGATCAAGTCAGTAATTTGGATTGTATGAAGTACAACGATGATCAAGTTTAATGACTTTGGGTTTTCTCTAAAATCAAGTGAAATATTCATGCATATGAATACCCAGATGATTAAGCCACATAAAGACTCCCAATGTCCAGAATCCTAACGCTGGTTATTAGCTTTATTATATTTTTTGGAGATCAACAGCTATAAGGCTTGAGTATGACCGGTTATTACATTTCTGCCATCCTCACCGAGACTTTTGCTAGAAACTAACACCTCTTTCAATTTGGCTTTTCTTTAGATTTATATAACTTACTTTACTCTAACAGCTTGTTTAAGACCTATCAATGCACCAATGATTAAGCACTCAGTCTTTTTAAGCTTATTTCTTTCTGGATTTTGGGTCAAATAATCAATGTACTATCATTTTCTCTTTTTGCTTCAAAATCAAAATTTTGAGGAGCATAAAACAAAATGATTTTAATTGCCCCAGTTAATTTAAGTTTATAAATTAATGGCTATCCTATCCATCTACAAGTAGAGAACAGGACCAAAACATGCAAGCACGCTTCACAAACTTAATTAACTGACTAAATTTTCAGCTAAAAATAAAGTAAAAGCTTAACGAACGCCCCAAGTACTATCCATTTGTCAGGTAAATGGCTAACCCGAAGATTTACAAGAAATTATCAGGACCAAACATATACAAGTATATGTCCTTCAAAATAGAAGCAAATGACGTAATTTTCAGCGAACATAAGCAAAAATCTTTTTGGTTTTTCTCTTTACAAACTTAAAAACACAATCTTTTTGTCTTTTCGGAATTTTCTTTTACAAAACGAGAAATTCACATTCTTTTTGACTTTTTAAAATTTTCTGTACAAACTGAAATCACAATCTTTTTGGTTTTTCAAATTTTAAGATGTTTTTGATTTTTCATAATTTTCTAATGTTTTTGGGTTTTATCTATACAAACGAAAAACACACTATTTTTGTATTTTCCAAGATTCACCCCCTAAAACCTAAAACAAACTAAAATTTAAACCAGAACAGACTAAAATAAAAGATAATCATCCTAATTTTAGGATCTCAGAAAGGGTCTTCAATCCATTTAAACCAAGCAAAAATTGAAAACGTGTTTTATCAAAGGCTTTGGTAAATAGATCGGCTTTCTGAAAATCAGTATATACTCTCTCAAGGTCAATTAACTTCTTTTCATAACAATCCCGTATAAAATGATATCGAATTTCAATATGTCTCGTTTTAGAATGTTGTACGGGATTCTTGGTGATACTAATAGCAGCAGAATTATCAATCAAGATGGGAGTAGTAAGAAACTTCAAACCGTAATCGCGAAGATGTTGTTGTATCCACAAAACCTAGGAACAGCAACTCGAGGCTGCAACATATTCAGCTTCGGCGGTTGAAGTGGAGACCGTTGTCTAAGAATTGACATCCCAATGCAGTAGACTTGAAATTGATCTTGCATCCTCCATAGTCTGAGTCTGAATAAGCAGTAAAATCGAAAGTATCATCTTTGGGGTACCATAACCCGATGTCAGGATTTCCCCTTAGATATTGCAGAATACGCTTGACCGCTGCCAGGTGAGTCACTCGGGGACTAGCTTGGTACCTAGCACATAAACAAACAGCAAACATTATGTCAGATCGAGAAGCAGTTAAATAAATTAAGAAACCAATCATAGCACGATAGAGGGTCGGATCAACAGTATCTTCCAATTCATCCGGTGATAAATTGTGACCCACGGGAAGAGAAGTAGAAGGGATTTTTCCGGCAGTAATCTTGAATCGGCTCAAGACGTCGTTTACATATTTTGTCTGATGAATGAAGATTCCTTTTGCTGACTGATAAACCTGCAACCCTAAAAAGAAATTCATTTCTCCCATCGAACTCATCTCGAACTTGGTTTGCATAGACTTCTCGAACTCCTTACACAACGTGTCGTTTGTAGACCTAAAGATTATGTCATCAACATAAATCTGAACGAGGAGAAGATCATCACCAATATTTTTATAAAACAAAATGCAGTCGACAGTTCCACGTTTGAAACCATTATCCGTCAGATGGTCGGCGAGCGTACCATACCAAGCTCTCGGGGCTTGATGTAGACCATAAAATACCTTGTTTAATCGGTAAACACGCTCAGGACTCTAATCTTGCAACTGGAGCATATACTTCAGTGTAATCAATACCCTCTTGCTGATGAAAATCTTGCACAACTAATCGTGCTTTGTTTCTCACAATTACCCCATGGTCGTCTTTCTTACATTTGTATACCCACTTGGTCGGAATCGCTTTCTTGACTCTAGCAGGTTTGTCGATAAGATCCCAAACACCTAAACGTGCAAATTGCTGTAATTCTTCTTGCATAGCTTCAACCCAAGAAGGATCTTGAAGTGCCACATGAGGAGTCGTTGGCTCAACTTGAGATAGAAAACAAGTGAATTTAGCAAGATTTACAATCCCAGACGAGTGTAACTCAGCATAAGCACATAAGACATTATTTTCACTTGAAAAAGCAACTTGATGTCGTGTTTGAACTCCCACATCAGATTCTCCAATAATGTTTTCTTGTAAATGGTAATTGTGAATCCTGAGTGTAGGATTCTCAGAAACAACAACATTTTCAAATAAATTAGTGTAATGTTCACCCAATTCAGGAGATGAAACATCATTGTCAAGTTCAATAACTTGATCCATAACTGCATTATCATCAGATGAAGTAGAAGCATTATCATAATGAACAGGAGACTCATTATTAGGTTCTTCAGTTGAAGCAACAATTGGAGCTTCAACATCATTTGAACTTGCAAACCTTGGAATTTCCAAATGTTCTTCAAAATAAGCATGAACTAAATCTTCATCTGGATGATCAGTTGTTGGAGTAAAAGAATTAAATAAGCCATCATAGTCAAATATCCAGTCGGGACCTTTACCTTGAGTAGGAGTAGTGTACTTCTGACAGTCCACATGGTACCATTCTTCAACACAACCGGACGTAAAGTTAAACACTCTTTTCTTAGGTGACGCGTACCCCAAAAAATAACCTTCAATGGCTTTTTCATCAAACTTTCCCACATCCTTTTTCAACATAGTACAAGGACACCCAAATGGTTCCAAGTACTTTAAATTAGGTTTACGATTATTCAATAATTCATAACTGGTCTTTTTGAGTCTTTTAACAGTTAGAACTCGATTGAGTGTATAACAAGCAGTATTCACCGCCTCATTCCAAAACTGGACAGGAAGCTTTGAATCAGCAAGCATCGTTCTAGCAGCTTCAACCAATGTTCTATTCTTTCTTTCAGCTACACCATTCTGTTGTGGTACATATGGGGCACTATATTCTCGATGAATTCCTTTTTGGATACAAATGAAATCTAATACAGTATTTTTAAATTCAGTACCATTGTCACTTCGAATTCTCCTCACCTTCAGTTTGTATAGTGATTCGATCTTAGTGATTAGATTTTGAACAAGACCCGGTGTTTGATCTTTTGAACTCATAAACAAGACCCATGAAAATCGTGAATAATCATCTATAACTACTAAGCAATACTAATCTCCAGAAATACTCGCACGATTCACTGGACCGAATAAATCCATATGAAGTCGTTCAACCGGAGTATTAATAGAATTTAATAATTTAGATGGATGCGATTTCTTCTTCTATTTGCCCTTCTTACAAGCAACACAGTGATCAGATAACTTAAAATTCTTTAATGACACACCCTCTGCCAGATCATTTGCCATCAGGTAGTTCATCTTTCGAACATGTATATGACCCGTTCTTTGATGCCAGAGCACTGAGTCTTTCTCGGTTGCTTTCGAGACAAAGCACGTTTCGATCGATGTAGATACTTTAGAATTCATATTCAAGACATAAATATCATTTGATCGAGATGATCACATGACAACCATGTCCTCGGGAATCACATAACCCGGTTTCAAATATCAGACACTCTTTATCTGTAAATACTGTAGTGTATTGCTTATCACAGATTTGCGATACACTCAATAAATTATAGTCCAATTTATCACAATAGTTAACTTTCTCAAAAGTAATCTTCCCATTCGAAACATCACCTTCCTGTGTAACCATACCCCCAGAATTCCCAGCAAACGTCACATAACCCCCTTGAATATTTCTCACATTTGTTAAGATGTTGAGATTCCCAGTAATATGACGAGAACATCCACTATCCGTGATCCAGTTTTCACCAGAGATGGTCTTGGATGTATCCTACACACAAATGAATGTGATTAGTTCAAAAAGGCAGCCCAGGCCTCAGTCTTGGGCACCTTTTGGTTTTCTTGAGAAAAATTAACCTTATTAGCATTCAATTGTTGTTCAGCGACTTGAGAATAAGTTACAGGTTTCTTAGACTTTCGTTTTAGATACGCAGCTTGAACCACATTTGAATTAACGTTTGAAAATTGGTTCGGTTGGAATAAGCTTAGGTTTAACAGAACCATGAGTTTCATTCACATGAACAACTTTTCGAGGATTTATATTAGAGAACATAATATGAGTATCATCAGCATACAACACAGGTCGTTTCAGAATCTCCTTTACCAAAGGAACCGGTTTGGAATGGTCCTTGATAAAAGGATGAAGATTCTGAGAGTTCTTCTGGCCACAATTTCTTACTACATGACCTTGTTGACCGCAAAGGAAACAGCTTCGCATGTCAACGTGATGATGTTGAAAGATAGTTGGAACATGTGACACCGATGATGAATGATGACTCACATTTTTGGTCATGCTCTTAGCATATTCATCAGATAATTCAGATTTCTTTTTCAAGTAAAAATCTAAATTAGAGCAATTTGAAAAAATTTTCAACGTATATGTCGTAGTTGATTTCACAAACTGAATTTTCTAAGCTTGTTTTAAAACTTGCTTTGCTTTAGTCAATGGATCAGATGAGACTGATGTTTTTGCTTGAGCATATTGACGTTCAAGTTCACGAACCTTGGAAGTTTCATTATGAAACACACTCTCAATCAGTTCTGGTTTAATGATACTTATTGGAATGTCTTTCTCAGTGAACATCGTGTCCATCCCCTTTAACTTAAACACACGAGCAGCTAACGGCTTAGATGCGTTAGGATTTATGAAATGCAACAAATCCTCATCAGAAATTTTGGATTTTTCTGATTTCTTAGCCCTCACTGGTTTGACATTAACATGCGCATCTTGTTTCATCTTAGTTGTGTGCGAACCATACACAGCCTCCTCAAATTCATGAGGTTCACAGAGTATGTGATTTGAACTTGGAATGTTCTTATTCTTGTGTATAATTTCAGGTTCAAAAACATCCTCAATGATAACTTTGTCAACATTTTCAACAAAGACTTTGTTGCTTTGAACATGAGGTTTCTGAGAAGCAAATTGGGTTTTAACAGTTTCAGACTTACTAGGTTTAGATTTTTCTGAAATCACAAGTTCTTTAAGAATTACATCTTCCTCGGTTGGAGCAAAAGGGTTAATTTTATAATCATTGTGAAATGGTGGAGGAATTTCAACAAAACCTATACTTTTCTTTAAATCCTTTTGTTTTCCAGAAACTTCAATAATTTCATTCAACGGAAAAGAAGAATTTCGAAATTTACCCAATTTATTTTTTAACTCAAGAACCTCATCCTCAAGCTCGGTTATCTTTGAACGATGTTTCAAGATTTCTTGAAACTTTTGGTCATTAATTGTCATTTTCACAGATAACTCAGCTTTGAGATCATGATTACTTGATGCTTCAATCTTTTCACGAGATCTCATTTGAGATTCGAGAGATTGTCGATAAGTATCTTTTAGTGAAGAAATTTCTCTCACTAAATTGTCGTTGTGATTCTTTAAAGATTCTAACTTAGGTTTGTTAGATTCATAGTTAAAGCAATTTACCTTAACCGATGATGTAGTAGAAATAGAATGACTAACCTCATTAATCTTAGCCATGCATGCAAATACAGTTGTAGGCTTGTCACATGAGTCATCAGAATCCGATCCAGAATCATTATCAGAAGACAACTCACTTCCACTTGCATCATGAAACTCTTGACTCAGCCCAAACAAAGCCAAATTAGCTTGAGCATCATTACACAGTAGTCGTTGTGACCAATCATCTCCATTAGCTAGCATTGCTTGTGACCCAGAACTTGATGGTTTCTTCTCAGCATCATTACCCTTTTGATTTTGACCACGAGGACCAGTATACTCATTTTACGGTTTGTCACATTCTTTTGCAAAATGACCGAATTCTTGACAATTATAACATTTCACCTTTAACTTGTCAAATCCCAATTTCTTGTTCAAGGCAGGATGATCTTTTCCGGTTCTTTGCATAAATCTTTTCACCTTACGAACAATCATTGCCATGTTCCACTTTAAATCCATGATTTCTAAGTCATCTGGATCAATCTGATCATAGTCTTTATCAGTCAGATCACTAGTAGCAATTTTGCTACTTACCAGATTTTCGTAAGAAGTCATGAAAGCTGATAAAAAGGCAAAAATTTTGTTCAGCTTCTTTCATGTTGGCATTTGGAGGTGATGAGTATTGATTTGTAGTGGATGAACTTCCTGAACCAGCAGAAACATTTGGTGACCCAGAATTACCAGCAGTATAGAAACATGCTCTAGGATCACTATAAATTGTTATTTCATTTTCTCTTGCATTCTGGGTAAGAAATGCAGTAATCGGTGAAATTGTTGAACTTAGAGGCATGCTACCACCATAGAAAGTAGGATCTTGACTTTCCTTGGATGATTTTTGACACTTGAGATCATACTCACGAGCTTCAATCTTTTTTAAGAACTCACTTACAGTCAAGTCTTCATTGAAATAACTATTTTCTTTTAATACCATTAGAAAAGTGGAGTACGAACTTGGTAGTGCACTCTTAATAGTATCAATCTTGTCAATCTCAGAAATTTCTAATTTCATTTTATCCATTTCTGCAATCAAGTGATTGAATCTCGTTGTCATTTCTTCAACTGTCTCACCTTTGAGTAAATTAAAGTTTCTGAATTGAAACTTAAGAATCACCTTTTTGCTTTCAGCCGTGTTTCCCATACTTCTCATTCGGATATGTTGAAACAAAGAGGCACAGATTTTTATACTACCCACTTGGTGAAAGATGTTTTCAGGTAAAGCCATGGTTAGAGTAGAATAGGCTTTCGTCTCTATTTCTAATGCTTTCTTCTCTTCCTGTGAGTATTGAGATATAGCTTTAGGTCTGAATCCGATAGTCTCATCCCCAATCATAGGAATGGTATAAACTTCATCTAAACAATATGAGCAGTCAGGACGAACAGATCCTAGATGAGCACGAAACCTAGGTTCCCATTTGGCAAAGTCACTAAACTTCATCAATCTTGGACATTTCGAGTGTGACCCAATCTCAGTATCAAGTTGCAACATTTGTTGCATTAACATATTATGTGAGGCTAGTGCATACATACCAGCCATTTTGAACAAGTTAATTTTGAAAAATAAAGTTAACGAATGGTAAACAGTGACTGTAACGAATCGTAAATAGTAATAGCGAACTGTGAACAGTGATCAACGAATTAACCTAAACGAAGTTGAGGTTTATCATGTAACGAATCAAATGGTCAACGAATGAGTCCAACTAACGAATTAACCAAGCGAATTGGCTAGCGAATCACTAAGTGTAACCTTAGCAAATTAGAAGGTTTTCTGTAACGAATCACTAAGATAAACTTAGTGAAATAAGATGACTGGCGAGTGATCCATTGAACAACCCTTAAGTGATATAAAACCGTTAATAACCATACATACAATCGGTTTATTTTGTGGAATTAGTTGACTATGGTTACTCATATAATTGCATGTAGGAGAAGATAAAGGATGTAATTAGGAGAACGTGGGCAAAAACGGTGAAGAAAACGGAGTTGAAACGAGAAAGATATGAAGAAAACAAGAAAATGAGAAAGAGCTCGGGCCACGGTCCAACTGATTAAAAACGACAGTTTACACCGTACCGTGGTGTTCTGGAGACCACCGTGGGCCACGGTGCGGAGCTGTAAATGCCGAAAATACTTGTTTTCATTCTTTTTTTGGTGTCTTTTCATCTATCTAACACTTTGGAACGACCGAGGGGCGATTTTTTGGTCCAAGAACAACACTTCGGTGATTATAATCATTTGCTTGGGTTTATGATTCGTTCGATTATCTTAATTGAGGTGATGATTAATCAAACGATGTGTGGCTAGTACTCTTTATGTTCTCTCCCGAGTTGTAAAGTTTTCTAATTGGATATTGGTCAATCGTTTATGTTATTGATGAGATAGTATTTTGATCATATGATTATTTTGCTATGGTGATTGTGCGTTTGTTTTGTAATTGTTAGTATGGTATAAATTCGTGTTCTTGACTATCCGTTCTTGGTGCCATAGGCAATCGAGATTTAGTAGAAGAGAATTAGGGTTAACAATACTAAACTGATTTTTGGGTGACAACCTTGCATTTTTGTAATCCAAGTACTTAGTCCTCTCTTATCACATCCAAACGCATTTTCACGAACTATAATTGTGTAGTTCATCTCACAAGTAAACATTAACTTTATCAACATTGGAAACCTGAATCGAAGAGAGCATTGTTTCTCTATTGTTTAAAACTTGTTTAATTATTTCAGTTATTTTCATTAATCAAAACCAAACAACCAACTATTTAAATTTACTTTTGCATTTAGTTTAATTTAGATAAATAACAAAACTACTTGGTAACACTATTTCCACAAACTCCCTGTGTTCGATACCCACTTACCGCCATCTAACTAGTTGTATTAGGTTTATTTCTTGAGTGAGTCTTCGACCTCACGTCAAATTTTGGCGCCGTTGCCGGGGAGTAGTGCGCAACATGTGTTAGCTTTAGTAGTTTTTGTTTGTTATTTTTGAGTTTACGCTGGTTGTGTTAGTGTGCAGGTACCTACAGGTGTATACATACTAGAGGCTCTAACAGGTCAGCACCGGTAGTAATTGATCCCGACAACATGGATTCACCAGCTCCCACAACCGCTTAGATGATAGATCTTACTATATTTTGCGGCTCTATTCCATGCATCTTGTGTAGGGAGATACTTCACCCTTGTATTGGTTGCCACAAGGCCCAATTTAGACGGGAAAAAGCAAAATTTGAATATCCACTAATGCCTTACTATGAGAATCCTTCCCCTCCTTCATATTTCTATGCTTCTGATACAACGGTGGAGGATGGTTATTACTCTAACAGATGGGATCGGGACGAGGATGCTTATTATGAGCCAAGAATGGATGGGCGATATTTCTGTTGCGGTCGTGATCATACTTTTGATTATGATGTGTGCTCGGTGTATTTGGAAAATTCAAAGTATTGGAATAAAAAAATGATGGATGCGTACATCTCAAGACCGTATCGGGGATACCAACAGTATCATCCCGAGGAATATTATGTGACCGAAGGTGTCTATACTTATCAGAATAAGGAGGAGAAAAGGCTTTCTATGTTGGAAGTGATTTTGTCCAAAATCGAGCAGTATTTATCAGCACCCAACCTTTTCGATGAAGATCGAATTAGCTGTCTAGTTTCCAAGTGTCAGAAGTTAAAAATGAAGATAGAAATAGAAGAGCGTCTCTCACCATTACCTGATAATATTAGAGATTATTCTCACATGGAGGAGAAGGTTGTGGAGGATAATACTACAACAACAAATCCTTTATCTGATGAAGAGTCACGGGTGGATCAGATGGTGTGTGAAGATGATGAGACAGAGCAGTCGGATAAGATGAATATGTATACCGAACCTCTTCCCATATCCATCATTCCAATTAACAAATGTGGGGAAGAAGGTTCGGGGAAGAAGATGAAAAGGGCGAAGCTACAAGACATCGGTGTATATCTCGTGAAGTGGATCAGCGAAAACCACAGGTGCTTTCTAAACATGCCAGTTATACCGACAAACTTATGGAGATGGCATGTAATTTTCCGGGCATTCATTGGAAATACATTGGGTAAGTGTGCATTGAGACCACCATAGCGTATATCAGGTACGGTCTGGCTGAAGACCTTTAAACTTAGCACTCTCGGGAGGCAGCCTGTGGATGTAGAGTAGTGTATTTTGTTTGGTGTTTGTTTTGGGTGTGTTTGTGTTTTGACAGGTTCTGCAATTCAATCATCATGGATGCAATAATTCAAGTGTGGGCATGTTTGCAATATTCCTTGTGAGATATCAAAGAGTCTATGAAATGCGTTCATTCCGGTTAAAGCACAACAGCCACATCATTACAAACACATGATCAGGTGCATGTGTTTATCTATCTTGTGTCTTATTTGTTTTCGTGCACTTGGTGGTGTGAAATTTTTGTGTTGGAAATGGTGTTATTTGTTGAGTCAATTAGGTTGTTAGCCGATCATGGTTTGCGGGTGGTATTTCTCGAGTTTAGATTATAAATTGCACCATACATTGGGGACAATGGGATGAGGAAAATTCTGTTTGTTTTGAAAAACTTCGTTTTAAAAAAAATTAAAGAAAAAAATAAAAAAAAAATGTGTTTAAAAGAATCGGAAAGTGGTAAGATGGCGGGGTAAAGTTTTGGTCCCTTTTCATGGTCACAATTTCCTAAATAACATGTGCCTAGTTGTTTTTAAAAGGAGATGATGTAGTTTTCTAACCAAGGTTAGCATGCTTTCGGTGTAATAATTTGCATAAGAGATTCGTTTACACTTGAGAAGTGAGGAATTATTGGTTGGTGGAAAAGTTGATATTCTCCTATTGAACTTGTACAATTAGTGCATTTCAAGATCTTAGTGTGGCATGAGTGCAAAAGTGATAGGGCACTTAGGTTAAGCCTCGTCTGGTTGAGCGAGAGTGTGGGTACTGGGGGGTTGGGGCCTCATACATTATACATATGAGGATGGTTATGTGAGGGGCGGGGGGTTGGTTCCTTTAGAAAACTTTATTGGGCCTATTCTTTCATTTAATCAAACCCGGTATTATTTTGCGAAACGATCCGACTTAATAGGTTTTTATGTAATTGTTTTAGTATTTATCAGTTAGAGATGTGAAGCATTATGTTTATCATACTAGCTAGTATGTAATGTTCAAGTATTATATTAGTTCAAAAAAAAATTATTAGAGTTGCAAGATTTATGTATGCAATGTTCAAAGTATTATGTATTGAGTGAAAAAAAAAGAAAAAAAAAAGAGAAAAGAAAAAGAGAAGTTAGTGATGTTTATAGTTGTTATTTTATTTTATTTTTCTTAGATTGTTTGTAATAAGTCGGATCGGATCGCTTGAGCTACTTTCAATATTCCCTTCCATACCCTTACACTTGGCCCCATTACAACCTGTTTAAGACCTCTTGCTTTGTATTCATGTCAATAAGCATTTACATAGGTGGAGATTTGATGGTTGTACAAGCGTATGCGAGGAGAATTGATTAAATATGAAATGTATGGATGATCACCAATAAAAATGGTAATGTGTAAATGTGTTATGTATAGGTAAAAGCCGAAAGCATGTTAGGTTTGGTTAGAAATCTTTGGTTTAAATGGAAAGTCAAGTGTACTAGTGCAACCGATAAAAAAATAAGGGAATATGGTATGACTCGGGACATAACTGAACCGGAAGTGTGGTAAGATTGGTGGCTACAAGTTGAAAAATAATAAATAGTTTGTGTTGAGATGTTACTTGAGGGCAAGCAACGGGTAAGTGTGGGAATATGACAGGTTGTCCATTGGACAACCCTTAAGTGATATAAGACCCTTAATAACCATGCATACAATCGGTTTATTTTTTGGAATTAGTTGACTATGGTTACTCATATAATTGCAGGTAGGAGAAGATAAAGAATGTAATTACGAGAACGTGGGCGAAAACGGTGAAGAAAACGGGGTTGAAATGAGAAATATATGAAGAAAACAAGAAAATGAGAAAGAGCTCCACCGTGGGCCACGGTCTGGACCGTGGACCACGGTCCAACTGATTAAAAACGACAGTTTACACTGTACCGTGGCATTCTGGAGACCATGGAGACCACCGTGGGCCACGGTGCGGAGCTGTAAATGCCGAAAATACTTGTTTTTATTCCGTTTTTGGGTGTCTTTTCATCTATCTAACACTTTTGAACGACCGAGGGGCGATTTTTTGGTCCAAGAACAGGACTTTGGTGATTATAATCATTTGTTTGGGTTTATGATTCGTTCGATTATCTTAATTGAGGTGATGATTAATCAAACGATGTGTGGCTAGTACTCTTTATGTTCTCTCCCGAGTTGTAAGATTTTCTAATTGGATATTGGTTAATCGTTTATGTTATTGATGAGATAGTATTTTGATCATATGATTATTTTGCTATGGTGATTGTGCGTTTGTTTTGTAATTGTTAGTATGGTATAAATTTGTGTTCTTGACTATCCGTTCTTGGTGCCATAGGCAATCGAGATTTAGTAGAAGAGAATTAGGGTTAACAATACTAAACTGATTTTTGAGTGACAACCTTGCGTTTTTGTAATCCAAGTACTTAGTCCTCTCTTATCACTTCCAAACGCATTTTCACGAACTATAATTGTGTAGTTCATCTCACAAGTAAACATTAACTTTATCAACATTGGAAACCTGAAATCGGGAGACAGCATTGTTTCTCTATTGTTTAAAACTTGTTTAATTATTTCAGTTATTTTCATTAATCAAAACCAAACAACCAACTATTTGAATTTACTTTTGCATTTAGTTTAATTTAGATAAATAACAAACTACTTGGTAACATTATTTCCACAAACTCCCTGTGTTCGATACCCGCTTACCGCCATCTAACTAGTTGTATTCGGTTTATTTTTGAGTGAGTCTTCGACCTCACGTCAATGACGAACCAGCTACAGTTGATAGCGAATCAAACTATAGCGAATTAGGTTGTTACAACGGTTTGTGACAAACTATGACACCGAATACCATGTAGAAAAGGTTGTTATGACACAAATCCCAAGGTAGACACGTCTCACACGAATCTATTAACACGAATCAGATGAGTTAGCGTACTGATTGACGAACCAGTAGGATTTTATAACGAATTGACTAAATTAATTAACGAATCAATGTGACCAAGATGACGAATCACCAAAAAGATGATAACGAATCATAGGTCATCTTCAAATCTTCAAATCTTCAAGGATTATTTCCAGATTTTCTGGAAATGAAGAACATGAAGCCCAGAAACTCAAATCTGTAATATGCAATCAAATCTTAACCAAATCTCTCAAAACGAGTACCATTCAACTCGTCATTACCACACGAAACCAAATCAACTATACTCGTGACCAAATAACCGCGATTATCAGTCCAATTATACCAAAAACCAAAACCCTATTTCAGTTAACACTGAATTCACACCAACGTCAATCCAAACACATTCCAAACTACAATTCCAACTCACAATACCTCACCAATACCTTAACCAACTCAAATTCAGTCCAAATCTTCCATAATTCAATCAATTAATCTCAAATTGATCAATAATAGAACAATAATAATACGTAATACAAATTATCAGTCTAATAATTCAAATAAACACCCAAATCAAGTGTAATTGAGCCCCGAAAGCTTTGATACCACTTGTTGGAACCCCGGAATCAATCCTTAAACAATAACAAATCTCGGATCTGTGTGTATTCGATTAATCCTCAACTCGGATCTAGCTCATAATTACGTTTGATCATGTGTTATATGTGTATATATTATCAGTATCAGTATATTAGTAGTTGTATTGGTGAATAATATTAAGATGAAGATCGAGAGCGATTTTGGATAGAACTTCGTTAATTACTCTTCAAATATTTTTTAACTTGTGAACAGTGTTCACGTATAAATAGAAGACGAACCTAGTTCGTTAACATCCCCTAATGAACTAGAGTCCGCTTCGTTACATATATTACAAAGTAAATAACTTAACGAATCACCTCCTGATTCGTTAAACATCCGTAACGAATCAGGGGAAACTAACTTAAGTCTTAGTTCGCTAAACAACCTTAGCGAACTAGACAATACATTAACGAACTAACTAGATAAATAATTGTTTATTACATTAAACAAAAACGACAAATACGTTAACGATAAATACAAAGACTCAAGACGCAAAACCGTGCACTAACAGATATTATTATGGTTTGTTCCCTTTCTAACCATACCCTCCATTCCTTTCTCTACATTCATAATTATAACTTCCATACGTGCATACGTCATTTATATATCATATATATATATATATAGCAATCATATCTTTAGACTGTCCCTTGACGATGCATGCAATATCCGAAGATCGTTCAAACATCATCAAGCATTCATTCATACATTAATCATATAGGATATACACTAACCACTTAAGGTAAGTGTATTAACAAATCACATCGAGTATGCACATAGCCCCGAAAACATAACAAGGAAGTGGGGCTAAAAACTCACATGAATCCTGTTGCGTTCACCGTTAATCGTTATCCCCTTCTTTAATTGTGCACGGCTAACTGTTATATATATATATATTTGTTAATTAACCGTATAATCATTTAAGTTGGTATTTTAATTAACCTACACCTTCCTTAGTTGGGCTTGTTTACTTAGATGGGTTATGGGCTTAACACTCTTGCGGACTTGGTTATGTCAGGCCCAACAGTCCAGCAAGGCATCTGGCCCCAACTAGGCCCAGGCCCAAACCAAACAGGAATAGGTGGCCGAGGACTCTTGGCCGAGAACCCGACCGAGAAATCGCTACTGAGAACCCTTGGACCGAGATCCATGGTTAACCGAGAACTAGATCCCCGAGAACCCTAGTCATCGAGAATTCTCCTTGACCGAGAACTCCTGTTGACTGAGAACTCGTATTGACCGAGTTCTCGCGTTGACCGAGAACCCTAGTCTGATGCTTTCATTCAGCTCAGACTCCTATCTTTAAATCCATTCTATAACGGCTAACGGTCCAAATTGCTCTTTAACCACCTTTCACCACCATTGCTAACCGTTTAACACCCATTAACCCCACGGCTTCAAGGTCTAAATTTGGTCACAAAGCTTGAACCTTTAACCATAAAAATGTTCTTTAAGCTAGATCTAGGGTTTACTTCATGAACCGTATCTAACCATGAGTCCATCACGTCCATTTTAATCATCAAGTTGTCAACTTTATGTTTTATCTAGACCCGATCTAATCTATGTTCAAGTTTCATGGCTAACCGTTCATAAAAAACGTAAGCTTTAAGATTAAGAACGTACCTTTAATCGTTTGCTAGGTCGCGGCTAGTTCCAATATATAAATCTAACTCGTATCTTACTTGTATGGTTAAGGTTTATTAAGATTTATGCTCGGTTTTAGGTCTTGAATCACCCTCTTGGTCATGGCCGTAAGATGTAGGCTTAGGTGTGTGTTTTAAGTTGTAGGGCATATTATCGATAAGATGGATGGAAATGGAAAGATTTAGGGTTTAAGGGGTATTTATACTCTCTTAAGCACATGGACCTAAGGCCCATCTTTCCTTTATAGTCAAAGATTAATTCCATCTAATTAGCCTACTTATCTTTCCCTCTTTATTATTTTATTTATTTACTAACTCAAGTAAACTTTTCCGTCATAACAACTCAATATAAATTAATATTATTATTTGAAATTTCGGGATGTTGGGTAAAACTTGCGCATTTCATCCTCAACTTCCCATGTAGCATCTGCTCCCTTGCGGAGCTTCCATATTACCTTCACTAAGGGTATGACCTTATGACGAAGCTGCTTTTCTTTACGGTCCACTATCTCAACCGGCTGTTCAATGTAGTTCAGTTGTTCATCAACCTCGATGTCCATCAATGGCACGTGGGACGTGTCATCAGCTAAACATTTTCTCATATGAGAAACATGGAAGGTTGAATGAATTCCTTCTAATTCATCGGGCAATTCTAGTTTATAAGCCACTTCACCCACACGATCTAAAATCTTAAACGGTCCATTATATCTCGGACTCAACTTTCCTCTCTTCCTAAAGCGGATAATCCTTTTCCAATGAGAGACCTTGAGCATCACATTGTCACCAACGCTAAACTCAATCGGTCGTCGCCGCTTATCAGCATACGACTTATGTCTGTCTTGGGCAGCTTTCATTCTCGCCTTAATCTGATCGAACTTTGAAGATGTTTCCTGGACAACTTCTAAACTTCCCGTTTCTTTCTGACCAATTTCTCCCCAACACACTGGGGTTCTACATCGTCTATCATAAAGCATCTCAAACGGTGGCATACCATTACTCGAATGGTAACTGTTGTTATAGGAGAACTCCGCCAGATGCAGATGATCATCCCAACTTCTACCAAAATCTAAAACACAAGCATGTAGCATATCCTCAAGGGTTTGGATCGTCCTTTCAGACTGCCCATCTGTTTGAGGATGATATGTCGTACTGATGTTCAACCTTGTTCCCATAGCTTCATGGAATTTCTTCCAAAACCTTGAAGTGAACCGAGTATCTCTATCAGACACAATCGATAGTGGCACTCTATGCTTAGATACAACCTCATTGATTAACAAACTTGCTAACGTTTCTGACGAGATAGCCTCTCGTAAAGGCAGAAAATGAGCACTTATGGTCAAACGGTCCACAATCACCCAGATGGTAACATGGTGCTTAGCTGTACGAGGTAGCTTAGTTATGAAATCCATAATGATGTGTTCCCATTTCCATTCAGGTATCTCAAGCGGTAGAATCTTTCCATAAGGCTTCTGATGTTCGGCCTTGACTTTTAAACAAGTTAAGCACTTACTAACATAATCTACTACATCATTCCTTATTCCTGGCCACCAATAGTCCCTTTTCAAATCTTGATACATCTTTGTAGCTCTAGGATGAATTGAGTATCTTGACTTATGAGCTTCATCTAAGATTCGAACTCTAAGACCACCATGGCGTGGGATCCACATGCGGTCAAACCTAGTCTTAACACCATGAGTGTTTTCCATCAACTCATCTTCCTGGCCGTAAACTCTTTCTTTCTTTACTAACCCCTCATCTACTAACACCTCTGACTGTACTTTGATGATTTCTTCAAAAAGGCTTGAATTCATAATCAGCTGGTATGACTTCAATGTTGCGATGACTTCTTCGTTCTTACGGCTTAGCGCATCAGCGACCACATTAGCTTTACCGGGATAGTACTTAATATCGCAGTCATAATCCTTTATCAACTCTAAACACCTTCTCTGCCTCATGTTCAATTCTTTTTGCTCGAAGAAGTACTTTAAACTCTTATGATCAGTGTAAATAGTACACTTGGTACCATACAGGTAATGCCTCCATATCTTCAGAGCATGTACTACTGCTGCTAGCTCTAAATCATGCGTTGGATAAGTACTATTGTGCACTTTCAACTGTCTAGATGCGTAAGCTATCACCTTTCCTCGTTGCATCAACACGCAACCTAACCCACGATGCGAAGCATCAGTACAAACAACCAGATCCTCGTCACCATCGGGTAAAGCAAGGATTGGAGCTTGCGTGAGTCTTTTCTTTAATTCCTTAAAAGCTTCTTCTTGAAACTTTTCTCAACTGAATACTACCGACTTTTGGGTCATACTGGTCAACGGTGCGGCTAACTTGGAGAAGCCTTCGATTAATCTCCTATTGTAGCCAGCTAACCCTAAGAAGCTCCGTATATCAGTCGGATTCTGCGGAGTCTTCCAATTTGTTATCGCTTCAATCTTAGCTGGGTCCACGGTAATCCCTTCAGGATTAATCACGTGACCTAGAAATTGCACTTCTCGCAACCAGAATGCGCATTTCAAAAACTTAGCGTATAACTTTTCTTTCTTCAGAGTCCCCAATACCTTTCTTAGATGCTCGACATGATCAGACTCTCTTCTGGAATAAATCAATATATCATCGATGAAGACGATAACTGACTTATCCAACATTGGCCGATACACCCTATTCATCATATCCATAAATGCCGCGGGAGCATTTGTTAGACCGAACGACATTACGAGGAACTCGTAGTGCCCATACCGTGTCTGAAACGCTGTTTTAGGGATGTCTGCCTCTTTCACTTTCAGTTGATGATAGCCTGATCAGAGATCTATTCGTGAGAACCAACTTGAACCTTGCAGTTGGTCAAACAGATCATTTATCCTTGGCAAAGGATATCTATTCTATACAATAATCTTGTTCAACTCGCGATAGTCTATGCACATTCTCATACTTCCATCCTTCTTCTTCACGAATAACACTGGTGCGCCCCACGGGGAAACACTTGGTCTTATAAAACCTTTGTCGAGGAGTTTTCTTGCAGTTGGGACATCAGTTCTTTCATCTCGGAAGGCGCTAGACGGTAGGGCGCTTTCGCGACGGGCTGGGATCCTGGTATTAAATCTACCTGGAATTCTATCTCTTGCTCCGGTGGCAACCCCGGAAGATCCTCAGGGAATACTTATGGTAGTCGCGCACGATAGGAACATCTTTCATTTCTTTCGTCTCGGCCGTAGCGTGGACAACATACGCCACATCCTCTCCTTAACAAACCCTTGGCTTTTATCATCGAAATGACATTAAGCCCAGGACTTTCCTTATCACCATAAACCGTCACTACACTACCATCCAAGGACTTTAACCTTATTATCCTACTCTTACACACTTCTGAGCTTCATACTCAGACAACCAATCCATTCCCAAAACTACATCGAACCCTCCTAAGGTCATAACATACAAAGTAACAGGGAACTCGTATCCTTCTAACTCTATCTTACAGTCCTTAACAATTCTCATTATTTTAACCGAGGTATCGCAGCAGTTTCTACTATAAAAGTTTCAGACACTCGGCAACAATTCATTTATAGCTAATTTACTGAATGGTGTGGCTACGAAAATCTTATTCGCACCTGAAGCAAATAATACTGAAGCGGGTATACCGTTTACTAGAAACGTACTAATCACGACATCCGGGATCTGCTTGGCTTGCTCTTAAGTCAGCATGTAGACTCTAGTTCTTGGTCTGGCCTGATTAGCATCCTTCTTTTCACCTCCTACAGTCTCACCGCCTTTTGCAAGCCCTCGCTAGGTGACCAGTCTGACCGCACCTATAACACGCGGGCTTTACATGGCAATCTTGAGAAAATGCCCACCTTCCCACACTTGTAACATGCATTTGACCCTAATCGGCATTCCCCACCATGGGATTTCCTAAACTTATGGCACACACCAGAACCAGTGCCCCACTTGCACTCGCTTCTGTGCATCTTACCGCAAGTCTTGCACGACTTCTTTTCCCACACTTTTTATTTATTGTCTTTGGAGTTCCATAACTGAGTACCGGGTAGCTTAGCATGATTGACCCACTTCTTATCTTTCTTCTCTTCTCCCTCCACCACATCGTCCACAGCCAGGTTATCATAAACCATATCTGCGAGTTCGACAGCAGAGTCAAAAGTAGCCGGTTTATTCGCCCTGACTAGTATGCGGACTTTCTGTGGCAATCCCCTCACATAGAACTTGATTCTCTTAGCCTCAGTGTTAACCATATCGGGTACCAACCTAGGCATTCGGTTGAACTCTGTGGTATATTTATGATGTGTCATCGTCCCAGCTTTCAAGTTCAGGAACTTCATCTCCGCCCTCTCAACCTCGGCGTCAGCACAGAATTTCTTCAAAACCAGTTCTTTCAGATCCTCCCACCTCATAGCCTTGATTTCCTCTTGACTCTTCCTCTGCTCAATTGATTCCCACCAATACATCGCCTCCTCACCAAATGATTGGGTGGCATAACCGACAGCTTGGTCGGGACGGCACTCGCTAATGCGGATAACCTTGTCCATAGTGGTTATCCATTGGAGAGTAGCGATTGCGTCTTCCAAACCAGTCACCTTCGGCGGGTCGCATTCTTTGAAGGACTTATAGTTGCACCCACCTCGGCCTCTTTTCCTGTCATCGACTTTCATCGACTAACCCCACTCGAGCCCTCCCTCTCTCCTTCCTCATCTCTCCTACCATCACCACCTGTCCCTTTGGCAGTCCTTTCATGGCTTCCAGCAGACCCTCCAGGAGTGATGTTCTTCACAACAGCTTCTACAGCTTGAACAATAGCTGCTTGAATTGCAGGATCTAGTTGAACCCCTTCTTTGTTATTCGGATTTCTTCCAGTTGCGCTTCCTTCACCTCCGGTGTTGGAAGCTGTTTCAACTGAAGGTTGTCGGACACGAAGAGGCCTCGTGCGGCCTCTTGCTCCAGCAACTGCCCTAGATTCAGCCATCGTATTCTAAAAAGGAAAACACAAACGTCATCACTCAAGGAACCATTTAGTACAAGGATAGTAAGGCTAACAGGTAATAACAGTGGCCAGCTGTGATTAGCTGATCACGTTACTTTCCGTGTCCTATACACTTCCCTTTATGAGTCTATTTGTGCTAGGTTCTACTTTTAAATAGTTAATCAATCAAACAATCAATTAATCCTATCCCTAGCTTGCACATATTCTTCCTTTAGCAATTAAGCTAATAATAACATTCGTTACTTAACCATACCTTTACCTTTACTAAGCTTGCTTGAGTGACACATGGCATTCCTGAATTGGCATCTTCTTTCTTTTCTTACTTAAATCCCATTCTCTGCTCGAGTCTAAGCATGTATGATGCTTAAATCTCTCGAACTTTGCTCTGATTCCAACTTGTAAGGCCCCATTACTGGTGCCTCACATTTGGATGATGGATTTACTCATTAACATAGTTCTAATCATCAGAGTTAATAAAAACATTCACGGAATATAAAAACTGTAATAAAATACTACATAACGATCCATAACTTGTCTTAAAACAACATTTTGCCTTTCAAAATAATCAAAACATTAAACATAAACTGATAGACGCCTCGAGTCCTCCGATGTCGACCTCTTATTCAATGCCACGTGTTCCCCTCAAGAGAGCTGCCTCATCCTACTCACCTGCGTGCATACTAAAAGTCAGCTACGCTGAGTGAGTTCTAGTTAATTAAGTAACATACAATACATCCATACGCTCTCTTATATACCCACCCGAAGGTACGTATACATACATAGTTCTTTACCTTTCATCGTACGTTCATACTATAATACTTTCCTTCTTTCCTTTTATACATACACATATATATATACTTCGTCCTAAAACATTCGCAAATATTATTAGGGTATGTACCCTACATTCGTGGATATTATTAGGGTCTGTTCCCTACATTCGCGGATATTATTAGGGTCCGTTCCCTTTCTAACCATACCCTCCATTCCTTTCTTCACATTCATAATTATAACTTCCATACATACATACATCATTTATATATCATTATATATCATATATATATATATATATATATATATATATCAATCATATCTTTAGAC
Organism: Bidens hawaiensis; assembly: GCF_021521415.1. Taxonomy (NCBI): domain Eukaryota; kingdom Viridiplantae; phylum Streptophyta; class Magnoliopsida; order Asterales; family Asteraceae; genus Bidens; species Bidens hawaiensis. Next base: position 80,077 of record NW_027495391.1, on the reverse strand, counting down.
TATCCCTTGACGATGCATGCAATATACGAAGATCGTTCACGCATCATCAAGAATTCATTCATACATAAATCATATAAGACATACACTTACCACTTAAGGTAAGTGTATTAACAAATCACATCGAGTATGCAATCAACTTGACGTCAACAACGCGTTCTTAAACGGTCATCTTACCGAAACTGTTTACATGGAACAACCACCTGGATTTGTAAACCCGCAGTTCCCGACTCATGTGTGCAAGCTTAAACAAGCGTTATATGGCCTAAAACAAGCACCACGTGCTTGGTTCTAGCGCCTAAGTTCCTTCCTTGTCTCCCTCGGTTTCAAATGTAGTCGAGCGGATCCATCACTTTTCATTTTTAAAACCAACACGGTTCTCCTATATTTACTCGTTTACGTAGACGATATCATTATTACCGGTAATGAATCAAATGTTATAAGCAACTTCAAAAATCGTCTACATAATGAGTTTAAAATAAATGATCTTGGTTCTTTAAGTTACTTTCTTGGTCTCGAGGTAACCAACGCTCCATCTGGTCTTTTCTTGAGTCAAGCAAAATATGCATATGACATTCTTTCCCGAGCAGGTCTTCTTGACTCCAAACCGGCAACCACTCCTCTTAACACTACTGATACATTCCTCTCCACCGGTACACCACTTCATGACCCTACACTATATCGTTCCTTGGTTGGCGCTCTTTAATACCTCACCATCACCTGACCGATCTTTCATACGCCGTAAACCAAGCAAGCCAATTTCTTCAAAACCCGACCACTTCACATTTTCAGCTTGTAAAAAGGATTTTAAGATGTGTCAAGGGCACCCTATCCTTTGGTTTAACATTTGATAAACCCACAAAAACAACCTTAGTGGTTACTCAGATGCATACTGGGCTCGATGCATTGAAACTCGGCGTTTAACATATGGTTACTCTGTTTACTTAGGCGGAAACTTGGTCTCATGGAGTGCAAAAAAGCAACCAACTGTGTCACGATGAAGCTGTGAATCCGAATATAGAGCCATGGCAAACACGGCGGCTGAAATTATTTGGTTAACTCATCTCCTACGTGAACTACATGCTCTACCACCGGATCGCCCGACTCTACTATGTGACAACAAAAGTGCTTTATTTTTAAGTCAAAACCCGGTTTCACATAAACGAGCCAAACACATAGACATCGACTACCATTTTGTTCGTGAATTAGTCTCCGTAGGTCGTCTTCACACAAAATTTGTTCCTACCACGCTCGCTTCAGGTAGCCGACATTTTTACTAAAAGTCTTCCAAGATCACTTTTTGAACACTTTCGCACAATGCTCCGCGTTGGTCCGCTACCGTTTTCGCTTGACGGGGGATAAAAGGATGGCACTCAACATAATTTGAAATTCAAAAAGAAAGATAATGTGGTCAACTTTGTTATTAGTTAGAGTTATTTGAAGAGATCTTATCTCCTTATTTCATGCATCACATTTGTATATAATATTGTAATTGTGTAAATGAGAAGATCACTTTTGACTGCCTTTCAATTATAAACACCTCATGATTCCATGATTGAGAAACGGAGGCAGATGTTAAGTGAGAAGAGGACGATGAAGATGCCATTGATTTTTGTATTTGTTTGGAATTAGTATAAAGGCCAGCAGTGGAATCAGGTACAAAAAGAGAGATGTGGTTTTGAGTAGCTGAGACTGTCATATATATACAAAATAATGCTAATACATTTCCTTTTCTTTTATTAAAAAAATTATAAGGATTAAGACGTTATGAAGATTAAAATTTTCCTAATTATTGTTGATCCTGAGGGATGGAGTCCCCATCACACCTATTAAAATATTCCTACTGTCTACCAACTATTTTATCATGTAGCTGAATAACCGAGGCGACAACCTTTCACATTTCATATCTTAGTCATCCTTTATATTTTGATGACAAAAGTAATTAGATGGAAAACAAGTTTCAACATTTCACGTGGGATTAAATTTATCTTTTTAGAATTTTTTTTCACCAACTTGATGAAAAGGTTATATCAATATGTGTAGTCATAATATCCCTTCCCCAGGCGCCACGTGTCATAATACCCCTGTCTTAGGCGTTATGCGTCACGTGACGCCAGTCAGAGTTATGGTTTTTTACAAAAAAGAGGGTGTAGTCATATTGCCTCACCACGTGGCGTCCAGTGACGGAACCAGATAATTTTAAGCATAGGGTCAATAAAACTTTTTTAAGTTCACTAATATCGGTTGAATATATTATTATATCTAAACAAAGCAGTAATATAATGTAGTTAAAAAAAGTAAATAGAATAGTTCAAATAAATTAAAGAACCTAATGTTTTTACAATATATTTGCAAATGGTATTTATTTTTTAAAAAAATGCAATGATTCCTCACTATTTTTTATAAAACGACGATTTTCTTGTCTTTGGCTACCGCACAGTATGCATTTGAAGAGCCCCGATGTTCCACTCTAATTAAACTATGTTGTCGCACACGCTGACTTCAGAGTTTGGCTTAGGCGTTCCCCCGATAAACCATATCACTGACTGCCACTTTGTCATCATTGTGTCACCACAAGACTACAAGAGCAGAACTCTTTAGCATAACACACGTTGAGACGAAAACCTCGGTGGACTCCGGGTTTGAACTGACAACCTTTGCACAAGACTTAGCTTAAATCCTTCATTGCCAATATTCATTCAAAATTGACACAAGTGAGATTCGAAGTTAGGTTTTTACTGAATAACTCAAGCCTTCTACCGCTAATCACAAGTGGAAGATCTGAACTATTATTGTTTAGCACTTGACAGTTGTAAAGCATAACTCATGCTCGGTAAAAATAAATAAATAACTGAAAGATGTTTACTGTGACAAATAAAAGTATATGTTGGGTTTAACTTAAATGGCCCAAAACAAAATTTAAACCAAATATAAATTATTAAATATTAAAAGGAGTCCTCAGTTCCTTTCTTCTTCACGTATTTTAGCACCTGCAACTCTTCAAGTCCGGGAGGCAATCGGAAAAAGGAAATCACATATACACTTTTGTCACTCTTTTACTCTACATTTCAGTTGCTATATTCCGAAAATAAGAACGGTCAACTCTAAAAACCCATCAGACTTTGTATATCTCGACTATGATAGGGTGGCCGGCCGGAGGGTCAATGGACCCTCCTGACCCCAGTAGTCAGAGTTATGTTTTTTGCAAAAAGAGGGTGTAGTCATAATGCCTCACCTCTGGGCGTTATGCGACACGTGGCGTTATGCGACACGTGGCGCCCAGTCACGTTTACGCTTTTTTGCACCCACCACCGGATCCAATTATTCCGGCCACCATGAAACCCATCGGATCCAATTATTCCGGCCACCATGAAAACCCACCACCGGATCCAATCATTTCGGCCAGTTTGGTTTAACTAACTAAATTCAACCTATAATAATAATCTCCATCATATCTATATTATATATAAAGGAAGAGTGATGGGCACAAACATCTTTTCATAATTGTGTGTGAGGGACAAAACTGACATTTCATAATAGGGCAACAAAAGTAATTTGTCAATACCTCAATTCGTTGATAAAGCTTTTGGTACAACTTAAGGAAGCTTCTCTATTTGTGAAATTACTCTTCCATCCTTTGTAATGCAAAAGGTTTATCTTTACATAATTGGTTCAATCAATTCCTATTAATGAATAGTCTTTTGACAACCTTTTTACTTGACTCAGGCGACTTCATTACTTCCTTCAATTCTCATCGGTTACAATCTCAATCTCACAAACACATCATTGAAGAAAACCGACGATTGATATACCCTATCATTGAAGACATCTGCCGTTAGTTATTCATCGTCGCCGGTATAATTACATAGATTGAATTCGATGTTCCATATCCCCCAATCCATTTCAATTGAATCAGAGTTTAAGCCCTCCTATTAATAGATTCCACTTGAATGAAAGAGGCTGAATTCAATCCTTTATCAGAATCCCGTTGTGTTTTATATTAATTTTTTAGTACATGATAAACTGGCATCATATATATTATGTTGGTTTTTGTTTTGAATGTTAATGTGCATTTTGGAATTTGTTTTAGGCTCAGGTGCACAAGCAACATCTCTGTACCATTGAATTCTCATCTTCTTTTGAGCCTACTGATTCTATATTTATTGCCCGGCCCTTTTTTTTCTTTTTTCTATAACCGTTGCTTACTATTGGTTGAACATTGTAGAAGGCTTACTGTTTTGTTGATTTGAGTAAAATGCTACACAAAGATGAGCTTACCAGGAGCGTACCGGGGAAGCCCGGGTTTGCTATTTTTTTTTGAAAGATGAATTGTAAGGATTATATTATCAATATGTATGCATAAATTTTATTGTTCTCTAAATATACTACATTCTTGTAACATCCTGAAATTTCTAAGAATATTAATAATTAAATAGAGTAGAAGCTAGTATGGGTCGGGCTAGTGTTGGGTAATGGATATGGGTTATGGACTTGGGAAGAAAGGAAGAGACCATAGGCTTAAGCCCATGATCCATAATTATATAAACCTTAATTCCCATTTTCCATTCATTTCACACATATTCCATACACCACCAAAACACACACTTAGCTCCCTCTCTCTCTCTAAGCCGAAACCAAGAAGGAAGAAGAAGAAGAACCGATTTCCGACCCGAGGTAATATGAGTTTATTATTGTATGAGCTTAACCCGTTAGATATAGTCACGAAACGACGAGCCGATACCGTTAAACCGTTAAGTCATGAGATCCGGATGGAATCGGGTATAAACTGAACCTAAGATGGGCTTAGGGATCACCCTAGCTCAGATCTGGATTGAACGGGACGAAAAACGATGAAAACGGTGGTGAAATAAGCGAGATCTCGCGTTTCCGGCGAGATCCCGCTATTCCGGCAATGGCGGCGCCGGAAAGGCGGCGCCGGAGATCTCTAGTACGAGGTTAGGGGTGTCAGGGAATGTTCTGACCTAACCCTATTTCTCTAGCGGGAATTTAACGAATCAAAGGTGATTCGCTAACTGATTCGTCTAAGGGAAGCATAACGAACTAGCTCTAGTTCGTATCCGATTCGTTAAGGGAAAAAGGGTAACGAATTACCCTTGATTCGTATTAGCCAGTTCGTTAAAAGAGATAACGAATTATATTATCCAATTCGCTACATGAACTAATTCGCTAATAACCAGTTCGTTAAAGGGTTCTATTCGCCAAAGGACCAGTTCGTTATAATAATCAGTTCGTCATAAGGAATGAGTTCATTCGTTAAGAACTCCAATTCGTTAAGGGACTGTAATGAACTAGAAGTTTGGCAGGATGACAAAGCAGTCCCTGGACTTAGAAAGAATGAGATAATTACGTATTAGCCCTTGGACTTTGATTAATTAATGGAAGACACCTTAAAGGTTAACGAGTAAAGATTAACTAACCGGGTAATGATTCAATGAAGTAAAACCGGCTTAGACGTGTAAGACTAATTAAGTAGCAATGAGTATGGCCAAAGTAGTATTTGATATTCCATTATTAAACAGTTAGACGCGCACAACTCGAGAAGGAATAACCAGTAGCAGAAGAAGTAACCGAGTTCAGGTGAGTTTCTAGCTCCATTCCTTGTTATGTTTTCGGGGCTGTGTGCATACTCGATGTGATTAGTTAATACACTTATCCAAAATGATAAGTGTATGCCATATATGTATTATGTGTAATGTAGGAATGATTTCTTGTCGGTACATGAACGATCTTCGGGATTGCATGTACTATCCGGAAATGAATAGATGTTATATGTATGTTGTAAGATGAATATTTAATGATGTATGCACGTATGAAACTTACTGTTTTTGCATATAGAAGAGTAGTACATTGAGGGCACCGGACCCTAATAATATCCGAGGATGGAGGGCACCGGACCCTAATAATATCCGAGGATGGAGGGCACCGGACCCTAATAATATCCGAGGATGGAGGGCACCGGGCCCTAATAATATCCGAGGTATGTAGGGCGAAATGATCTTTATAACGTAAGGTTAATTATGTATATATATGAAAGAATGATGGACATATTAAATATGTAATGCGTACCTTCGGGCACGTATATGTGTAGGTAAAGTATGATATGTGATTAACTAGAACTCACTCAGCGTAGCTGACTTTTTGTATGCACGCATGTATATATGTTTATCGAGATGGCATGAGGATTACACATGGCATGGATTGGAAGGCTGACATCTGAAGATTTAAGAAATGGTGTTTTAAATATGGGGTCTCATGTTATGGTTTTAAAGGAAAGATCGAATGTTTTGTAATAAATGATTGGCGTTTTATATTCCGTCAAAGTTTTAATTAACTCTGATTTATAAGAACTGTGTTTATGAGTAAATCCGACGTTAAAGTAGGGCTACCGGTAACGGGGCCTTACAATTCTTGATATCAGATTCTCTCCTGCATAAGGACAACATTGAGTTCAAGTGGTTTGGTATTTGTGGCAATGTTGCTTAGTTTTGTGTTCAAGTAAGAAAGAAGGCTATATAAATATTATTTGTTTTAGAGGCCATTACAAAGTGATTTATTTCAAAAGTTATTATGTGATTTTATTTTTTAATATAGAATTACCTTTCAGTATAATGATATGTGAATCCACTAAAGCTTGTGAGTGTTTCAAATTTAATTTGATTATTAATATTATATAGTTTTCTGCTTTCTTGAACACGCAGATGACTTGGAACAAGAAACAAATTGATGATTGCCTTGGACTCGCGACAAGGTGCTGTGAATATTGTTGTCAACCTTTACTCAATAAAGTAGGTTTTTAGGGCCTCTTTTTACCTTATATATGATGACTGCTGCCAATAATGCTTGTGAATTTTTGTAATGTTTTGGTATGTACATACACAACCTTGAATCTTTATGAGCACTTTGCATATTTTTTAGATGTATGTGGGCATGACATCATTTATACAGCAACCTAATGCATTGCCCTATGTTTGGTTGGTTTTTTTCTGTAATAATTTTACATTGATTGATAATCTTGAATCAGTTACTTTGAATGGGTTGATTTGGACATGCTACTCCGATTTATCTTTATATATGTGAAGTAGCAAGAATTTGAAATGGGATTACAATATCAATGTGGGAACGATACATGTGTCTAAACACACAGTAAAGGTTTTAATTTAGGCTTTGAATCTTTGAATATGATTGGGAAATTTACTTTGTGTGCATCTGGACCTAACTAATATTTCAAAACAATAGTTGGGCTGTATTTTTGGTTACATTAAGCAGCAACATGAATTTAGTTATGGTCTCAAAGAAGCGTTTTTATGGCTCATGCAATTCAAGATGAAAAAGGCTCAATCGGGTCCAATGGAATACACTATTCGGTAAATTGTTTAAGCTATTCGTTATTAAAATGGTGTGATAAGCAAAGCAGATCAAGAGTGATGGGCTGGGCCGGAATGAAACAAAGATTTGAATAATAACTTGGTGGATTTTATGATTATTACTTGTTAGAAAATTTTTTAATATGTTTGTTAATAGTGACTGTAAGTGTTTGAATAAGGTTAGGTGGCTTGATAGAAAAGATCTATGGGTCGGGTTTAATATACTCATGTTTCTTCTTTGCTTTTTCATGAATTGGGTGGTGTTTGGGATATAATCCTACTTAGGGGTTGTCCTAAGAGGTTTTTTTCTTCTTTGTTTTTTCATGTGTTGAGTTGTTAACTTTATAAATTATTAATGGGTTCCTGCCCTTTATCTAATTGACTACATGCAGTGTCTTATTTTTATAATTTTTCATGTAGAGTTAATGTAGCCACTGAGATCTGCAACACCAATTGGTTGGGTAATCTAAATGATTCAATTCAAGGAAAAATCGTGAAAGGCGATATATCTTTAATGATGTCACTGCTAAGGTTTTACACATGCAACATGATTATTAATAACCTTCTCTTTTACTTCATGTTGGCCAATAAACGACCCGAACAAACATGAACATATCATGTTTGTTCGTTTAACTTTTACGGGATAAATGCCCAAGCACGAACAATTAAAAGAAATTTTTTTTTGTTTGTGTTCATTCGTTACCAATATAAACAAATGGTTCACGAACTTAAGCGAACATACGTAAGCATAGAAGTATAGATGAACAAATATAACTAAGCTAAAATAGGTTAAAAGTAATGTGAACAAAAATATGTTGGGCCTGCAAATTTCTTAAACCTAGACTAAGTTATAACGAGCCAAAAAAAGCTTAAATAAGTATATATGTACACAAATGAACGGACCTAAACAAATAAAGGTGAATGAACGTAAACAAACAAACTTAAAGAAATAGTTGTTAAGCGAGTTGATGCAGAAATTTCATTTAATGGGTATTTCTATAAGTATATTTTAACCTTTACATATTTCCAGTTGTTTCTATCTTTTCACTGTCCTAATGGGTATTTCTAGAAGAGCTCGCGAGTTGACCTCATCAGTTGGTCAACCCATATATGCACATAAGCAACTATATGTTATGCATGATATAAGCTATGCTTTTAACTCTGCATTTCAAACCTTACTACTAAATTGAATTTGATGAAAAGTACCATAAATATTACAATAATAAGAAATTTGCAGCTGAATCCAAATTATTTATGCATATAAGGCTATGCGTAGTGGATGGTTACAAAATGGGGCGATTTGTGTCATGTGATAGGTATTTGTGAGATAATAGAAGGGTTATCATTTGCCTAATTTGAGGAGGATTCATATTTCATAAAGGCGGTACAGTTAGTCAATCCATTTTATTTCTGGTCTAACTGTCTCAAGATGTCGTGCCCACGATTTATCCCAACGGGCTTTTTTTAAAAATATATGATTATATTTAATTATTTTAGTTAAATATGAAAATAGTATTTTTGTAAACTTGATTGAAGTGATGCTTTTACCTTGTTGAGTATTTGCAATGTTTTGCATCGAGGGTATTTCGGTAAACTTGATGGAACACGTACGTAGAACTTTGTCTTAAAATACCGCTGCATAACTTATACTGGATTCTTGTAGTCTTTACTTGTTTATCAAACATTTTTTAAAAATCTAAACACAATTGATTTTGTTTCAAGTAATATAATTGACTTTCTAAGTCAAAGTGACAAAGCTTTCTGTTTATGCTATAGTCAAAACTGGACAAAGCTAAACCGGTTGAGTTCTAAACCGAATCGGTTTTGTCAAATTTGGTAAAAAACCGGTTTCCGGAGAAACTGGTTCGAATCACTAACCGGTTTTGGTGGGAAATATTTGAACCCATACAAATAGGTTTGGGTTAGAAATCGCTTCGGGTTTACAAATAGGTGGTTTGGCCGGTTTGAAACCGGTTTTTGTGTAATCGGGTCACAATATGAATCGGTTTAGACCATCAACCATGAGAGGGGGAACAAATTTCCAAATTATCAGGTATGGTTGAGTTGGATTAACCAATTAACTTCTCAACAATGACTTCGCTTGAATCAACTTAGTAATTTCGTGGTGTATGTTATTTCTGAATTCTGATTACTCGAATAAAGATAAATTACAAAACTGAAAAGTTAGATCAGGATAAATTAATAAATTAAAAAGAAGATAGATCGGTTACATAACATAAACATTTTAAAAATAGGTGTGGTAATATTTTCAATTATTACTTGAAGTTACATGGTTTGGTGTATATGTTAATGTTAACTTTTAGTTATTTATTTATTATTTTTATTTTTTAGAATGGTTACTTGTTGTATATAGGTTACCACACTCCCCAAATTTGGAGAGTCCCGTTGTCCCGCTTTGACCAAACTATGTAGTCTTAATTGGGCCACACTGACTTCAGAGTTTGCTTGGAGGTTCCTCCGGAAACCATACCGCCGATTACTGTAAACTATATTAAGCTATGACTTATAATTTCAGTTCAATGAGCGTGCACATTACATCGACATATATCTTATTCTTTTTATCATAAATATCATAAACTATATTGAGTATAAATTTTGTTATACCAAATGTGGATACCATAACGAACCAAACTTTTTACCTACCGAACCCTCGTTGCATTCCCATCGCAACTTTGCGGGCTTTTGTGAAATATAAAGGTTTTAATGGTGGTTTTAGAATTTATAGAATATCCATTTGGATATTTAAAAGACAAAAGAAAATTTGGATATTAAACATTATACTTTTAACCTTTACAATCATTTTTTTTAAATTGCTTTAAACCCCGAAAATGCAAGTCTTGATATGCTTGTGAGATATTATATTTTTTTATGGTATGCACGTGTACTCAAAGTTACACGTTGGCAAAGAGGTCCCTTTAACTGACTGCCTATGTTTAATATCATAGTTGTTAATTTCTAAAAAATAATTGACTGATAATATTCAAGTTCTCGTATTGACAGGGACAAACGTTTGCTCAAGTTGTTAAAAAAAGGACACTAGACCTTGTAAAAATTATGTGAACTACCCTTTAAGTCCGCTAACATCTTTATGAAGATTGCATATGAAATTTTTTGTGGAGCTTTTGCTCACCAACCCTTTGAAAGTTGTAAAGTTGAAAACATGCGAATAATTACCAAATCTTCTAGGACAACTATACCTTACTACGTTGAATACTTGTAATGCCGTATATCATTTATTCTGTTTATTTTTAAATCAAATTCCTTAATTTAAGAAGGTAAAATCATTGCTGATGGTGGGTTTTGTGAATTCTAATCAACATAAAAGATTGAATGTGTTACTTGGTGAGTAGTTAGAGTTGAAATTTATCTAGGAGATGAAAGAGATACTCAAGTTAAAGCGAGTAAGTTCTTGGTTAACGAATGATAAAAAGGATAAACGGGTGGGCATAAGTGAGTTAGTTATGCACAATATTGGCGTACATGTATATATTGGATCGGTGATTTTATAATGTAATTGGTACTTAATTTGCATAAACAAAAAAAAAATATTTAGTGCCTTACACCTTACAAACTAACAAGCAAGAATATTACCAAATATTTCACAAAACACGATGTATCCAATATATATATATATGCATCCATTAATATTTTAATGCGCACCCCCTCCCCTGGCAGGAAAAAAAAAACTAACAAACAAAATGCACATGCAAAACCACGCTTGCACTGACTGATAACCCTTTACACACCACACCAAACCCTACAAACCAATACAAGAAGATAACTTGCGCGAACCCGCAGCAACGCGCGGGCACTTCTGCTAGTTTATAATAATAATCCAGATTCTTCTACCAACAGTGATCAGTGGCTCTAATAACCAACCAGAAACAAATCTCCGGCTCGCTGCTCCATCAAATTCCGATAATAAACCACTCTTTCCGATCATAAGCCGCTACATGAAATAGCAATTGATGAATGATTTGAAGAAATGGGTGTTGGATTTAGGGTTTGGATATGAATTATTCCGGCCACCATGAAAACCCACCATCGGAGCCATTATTTCGGCCACCATGAAACCCACGGGATCCATTATTCCGGCCACCATGAAAACCACCAGATCCATTATTCCCACCACTGGATCCATCATTCCGGCCACCAACGAAGAAGAATTTGTTTTTTTTTTTTAATTTATGTGCCTCCCACCGCATTATCTACAAAATGCAAGAAATAAAAAAATAAACCAAAACGCCCGGGGGGCGGGCGCTGTGCCCTCGGCGTTATAACCCAAAACGCCGGCGATAACGAGCCATTACGGATGTTCTAAGCTCACTTTAATTGTTTTATTTTCTATTAACAGTTATATTATCATTGTGATATTCCAAAGTATATATTCATGATCACCTGTAGGTCCACAACAAACAACTAGTGTTTTGGATCAATCTCAACACTAGCTAGCGAAATCACTAGTGAGGAACCGAGATCTCAGATCTTGTTTGGGTTCTTATTACCCGATAAGGAAAGTTGAGAGAGAAGGGAGTTGGTAAGAAGATAAGATTTGCAAAAGGTTATGTTAGTATGTGCATGCTTCACATTTTATAGGTGAAGCCATGCCATGCTATGCTTCATTATTTACGCCCAGTGGGCTTTATTTACATGGCCTCAGGCCCAAACATACAAGAATAAATCGATAAGCTAACTAAAATACAACGTTAACAGAACGAGTAAATACAAAAGACTAATATACAAACAGACCCTACAATTTCCACGTAGTCTTTATTATTTAAACCGTCAACTATTGTATTCAATCGGTTTCATACTCGAAGCCGTCTTCGCAATTGTATAGTTTATTGTCAACAAGATAGCGCACGAACTTGTTGAACTTCGCTACTATGTCTTCAGTCTTGTCACATATGATGTCTTCAACGGTTCCTAGTGGCGAGTTATACAGCTCTAGAAGGTCTTCTTTGCTGAGTGATGTGAGCTCATGTTCGTCAAAAAAGCGAAGGTGATGCATATCTTTGCAGTGAATTATCACCTCTCATGTGGTGTTGTCAAATTCCCAGCATATGAAATGCTAGAACAAGCTGGGGAGGAATAGTTTGCCATGGTAAATTGATCTCCCCTCCTTGTGAGTCTTGTATCGCCACATCTTTTTTTTTCTTTCCAGTGGCGGGATCGATCTCTATCGGATGATGAAAGGCTAACTAACTAACTAGCCTGATACTAACTAACTTCTGTTAATAACTTTACAAAATGATATAACTAGCCCTCCTTATAAAATTAACTTTACAATTTTAGTCCCTGACGGTTCCGACTCGTTTCATCGAGTCAACTCACCTGGACTCGGGTCTTCAGATTTTAGTCAGCTTGAAAGAAACCTCTCGATATTGCAGCACGGGCTTTACGAACCGATCAACTTACCATTTGAATGGTCGTTGTCAATGCCAGGTGGCGGTCCGGGAATCAATCATGATGTAGCGGGCCAATTCTCTTTGATTCCTCACTCTCATCAATCCAACAATTCTTTGAATCCTAATAATTTCCATACTCACATTCGGATGCGATGGAAGGACAAATGTCGAACGAGTGGATGGAATCAAGGATTCAACAGCTACATATTAATAACGAAAAACAGAAACAAGAAATACATACATTTAATACTCGAGAATGCATAATTGTCCTACTCAATAGATAAAATTTGCAAATTATATAAATATATCAGAAATCGAATATCAATCAATTAGCTATCAGACTATTGAAGTATTTGAAACTTGAATTGTATCCGAGAACAACGTTAACACATGAACTGATTAATATCGGCACTTGAATACCAACAATTAATCTGACACAGATGAAAAAATGGCGGTTGCATAAACGGTCTAATTATGCAGAGGGTTAGGGCTTCCAAGGCATGGCAAAGTCGAGTTATTCGGGCATATTATCGGGGCTGCGATGAGGTTCAAACAGCCCCTAGAGGCAGCAAGATTAGGCTATCAAAACACGGGACCACAACATCATGAGTTTAGCTGCGGTTTCAAGGTCGAACATAACATACTTGGCAGCAGCAGCAATATAAGGTGTTTGGCAGCTGTGTGAGACGTATTATGGGACTGGAATTGGTGGCTAAATGGCTCGAATAGTAGTGGGTTGGGTTTCCAAAGCAGACTGAAAACGGGACAGCGTGACCAATGATTTCGGGTTCAGTTTCAAGGACGATAGTGGCGTGCGAATTTTGTGTTCGTAAGCAGATTTTCGGGAATGGCCGAAGTATGATCAAGATGCTTATAAGAGATGGTTTGAGGCTGATTAATTAAGTTCTAGGGCCGTATTGGCTGCTGGTGTCGGTTGCAAGCCTCGGTAGTTGTGGTTAGCGATGGTAGAGTGGTTTGGGTTTAAACGAACCCGAATCAATGGAATGAAAGCAAGAGATTGTTAGGCAACACTAAAATGAGTTCATAACCCCTATTTTTCTTTTTTAATTTCTTTAAAAATACTTATAGGGGTGTAACTTATTCAGTTAAAAACGGACAAAGAAATTGTTGGATTGTGACTTGCATCAGGTTGAACAAAAAGGATTTAACTGTCTATGAATAAGTTTAGGGGTTAGTTTTGTACTTGGCAAAGATGTTTACTTAAGAATTAAAGGTTATTTGCAAATCTTATGAGACTTGAAGGGGGTGATAGTGTAAATTTTCTTGTTTTGAGTTTGCTATCATCTTATATAGCTATTAGATGTTAGGGTTACAGTTAGTTTTTCAATTCTTTTCATCTTGTATTCATTCTTCAATTCCTTTCAGAATATTATTAGTTTCTTGATCGTTAATAAGAACCCTAATCTTTTGATTGTGTTCATGATCTGTATAGTTTCAATTTGATTTGTTGTTGAGTTCAATTTCATACTCATTATACAATTGATTCCGCATAAATTGTATAACAAGTGGTATCAGAGCCTTGTTGCTCTTGATTTTCGCGAACTCTATTGAATCGATCTCTGAATTCAATTACACCGATGGTGTCTACGAAATTTGATTTGGAAAAGTTTGATGGCAAGAATGACTTCAGCCTATGGCGAGTCAAAATGAGGGCATTATTGGTCCATCAAGGCATCTCCAATGCATCGTTGGGAGAGCCAAATATGCCCGGAACTCTCAACGACAAAGAGAGGAAAGATATTCTTGAAAAAGCTCATTTTCCGCCATTATTCTTAGTTTGAGAGACCGAGTTTTGAGAGAAGTATCTAATGAGTTGACTGCTGCTGGAGTTTGGGCAAAGTTAGAAACCCTATATATTACCATGTCACTAGCAAATTGTCTTTAACTCAAGAAAAGGTTGTATACCTTCCAAATGTCATCTGGTATGTCACTAGATGATCATACAGATGAATTTAATAAGTTGATTCTGGACTTGGAAAACATTGAGGTATCAATTGATGAAGAAGATCAAGCTATTATGGTTCTTACATCTTTGCCATCATCGTATGAACATTTTGTTGATACTTTAATGTATGGTAGAGATACTCTAACTATGGAAGAGGTATTGGCTGCCTTGAATTCCAAAGAACTCAAGAAGAGGGGTGAAGTTAGAGAAGATGGGGCTCATGGTCTGTTTGTTAGAGGCATGAGCGAACAAAGGTCATTCAAGAAAAAGTGTATTCAAAGATCCAAGTTAAAGATCAAGAAAAGGTGTTTTGTTTGTAATCCTGAAAAGCATTTTAAGAGGGACTGTCCAAAGTGCAAACAAAAGAATGAAGGAAGAAAGGGTGGTTCTGGTAATATAAAGAATCATAAAGATGAGAGTTCTGATGGCTATGAAAGTGTTGATGTTATGGTGGTGGCTAACAGTGATTCCAAGAATGATTGGATACTAGATTCTGGATGTTCCTATCATATGAGTCCCTGCAAAGAGTTTTTCAAAGAATTAACAATGAAAGAACTTGGAATGGTACAATTAGGAGATAATAGACCTTGAAAGATACAATGTGTGGGTTCTGTTTCTTTGAAATTAACTAATGGAAAGGAGTTTATTCAAAATCATGTAAGGTATATTCCTGATTTAAAAAGAAACTTGATTAGTTCGGGTATATTAAAAAGTTCAGGTTATATTGTTAGTCTGAGAAATGGGAAGGCTAAGGTGATAGATGGGCCCTTAGTGATGTTATCAGGATCTAGGAAACACAATAACATCTACCATTTTAGATGGAAATGTTGTAAATGGTTATGTGGCTGTTGCTAAGGGTAAAAAGGGAAAGTCAGTAGAGTTATGGCACTGCAGGTTAGGCCACATAAGTAATCAGGGTCTTGTTGAGTTGAAGAAACAAGAGGCTATAGCAGATTTAGGCAATTGTGACTTAGATCAGTGTGAACATTGTGTTCTAGGAAAAGCTAGGAGGGTTATTTAAGAAGGGAATACATGTCACAAAGGGTATATTGGATTATGTCCATGCAGATCTTTAGGGACCTGCTAAAGTGAAATCTTTAGGTGGAGCCAGTTATTTCTTGAGTTTAGTAGATGATTATTCAAGAAGGGTTTAGGTTCAAATACTCAAAAGTAAAGATGAGGCTTTTGAGAAATTTAAAGATTGGAAAGTTTTGGTGGAAAACCAAACAGATAGAAAGATTTTAAAGTTAAGAACTGACAATGGGTTAGAATTATGTAGTAGTTGGTTTAATAGGTTCTACACAAAACATGGTATTGCAAGGCATTTGAGTGTGCTTGGAACACCACAACAGAATGGGTTGGTGGAAAGAATGAATAGAACCTTGCTTGAGAAGGTTAGATGCATTTTATTAAAGTCAGGTATGCCAAGGGCATTTTGGGCAGAAGCTGTATCTACAGCTACACATCTGGTAAATAGATCTCCGTCTAGTGCTATTGAGATGAAGACTCCAATGGAGAAATGGTCTGGAAAGTTGAGTGATTATAGTAACTTGAGGATTTTTGGTTCATTGGCTTATGCTCATGTAAGCCAAGGGAAAATGGAACCAAGAGCTTTCAAGTGTATTTTTTTTAGTTTACCCAGAAGGAATCAAAGCTTACAGATTATGGAGACTTGATGATGTTAGTCAAAAGATAATTGTGAGCAGGGATGTTGTATTCAATGAAGATGTCATGTACAAAGATGTCTTGAAGGGTAAAATTACTGTTTCTGATTAAGGGTATAATGGTCAGATTGAGGTGGAGGTGTAACCAAGGGGTGAAGAGAAATGAGTTGAACAAGGAAGTTCAGAACTTGAGACAGATAATGGTGCATCTACTAGCTATAATTTGGCTAGAGACAGATCCAGAAGAAATATTTCTAAACCATTAAGGTTTAAAGATGATGCAAATTTTTCATGATGCAAATTTTTGATGAGCCTGCTGCTATCGTTGGAACAATCACGAGAACTAAATCGGTAGTTACTACTACTCCTACATTTAGGCAGGTCAGTTCTACAAGTTCACAACTTTTTGCTCCCACAACGGTCCAAATTATGTTTCCACCTTAAGTCCTCAGGTCCAAAATGCAAATATTATATATATATTATTATTTTAACTTAATAACCCATGTCCCATATTCGTTTACCCAGTGCAACCCATTAACCCAATTCGTAAACCCGTTTATAAATCAATAACTTGGACCTTACTTGTCGGAATTGATTTTGGAAATCTCTTATTATCATTGAAATCGGCCTTAACCGACACCCCTAATATGTTAATTGTATCAAATCTTGATCCTTGTTTCCTTTTAACCTAACCGAAACTCGTTTAATCTTGTTGGACACGAAAACATTGTTATTAATTCAATTAAACACCCTGATAACATCTATGTACCATCGCGAACAAAACACATATACTTAATTTGATCATAACAGCCCGCAATTGCCTGTTCATCATCGTTTTTGGCCGCCACTTGCTGTTCTTCGTAACCCATCAAATAGCGACATACGAGGTAATTAATTACATCAATAGGATCGCGCTAAGATGCTCATCAATAACCCTAATATCAATCCGATTGATTATGTCAGGATGGATTGAATTGATATTGTTAGGGTTTGTTCTTGTTTTGGTTCTGGCCGAGTTTGTATTTAACTTATGAGAACTACTTCACAATCGCTTGTAGCTGGTAGCACAGTTGGTACAGAACATTCGTTTAGGGGCAGGGGTCGCAGGTTCGATCCCCTGCACCGTTGCTTTGTGAAAAATTATTAATATTATTTTTTTTTAAGTAAATTATAACTATATTAATAATAATAAAAATTAAATAAGGTTATTTTAATAAACACCGGCCTTGTAATACCCGTTTAACTCTCATTTTCGTTCTCGTATATACATAAAGGCTTATACACGTATATGTAAATATAACTAAAGTGTATTATAATTTGAAGACTAATGTTTTAATCAAGTAAACTATATATATAAAGATATCTATAAATCTAAAGGTAACATTTTTAAGATGTGTTTTACCTATATAAACCAAACTAATAATTTTATAATAGATTATAAGAATATGTTAAAGGGATATAATTTTTTATAATAAATCTTATATATGATATTATATTTATAATATTAACTTAATATTGTTTATCTAGTCGTCGTAATAAATCTTGTACTTTACTTAAGCGTATCTTCATATTCTTTTCCTTATTAGGCCTCATCGTCAACGCGCGTGATCCGCTTTCGTCATTATTATTGTTATCTTTTCACTATTGTTCGTCTATTGAGGTGAGTACCACATTCCCCTTATTTTACTCGTTTTCTCACGTTTTGGGGACATATGCGTAAATATATTTCTCACATATACTTATACACAAAACTGCAACTTTGTTTTATGTGTCAACAACTTATACCTTACTTGTTTATGTGCTTATTTGCTTTGTATGCTTCCACATTCGGAGAGGTCCAACATAATCTCAGTCTAGTATGATCATACGCCAGTTGTTAGCCTTTGTGCTTCTTGACATCTTAGTTATACTTGCTCATTTGGTTATTTTGTTATTCTCATATGACTTGTTGCAGCTACATCTTTTTGTTATATATACTATATGTACAACTAAACTGGTGTGTTGCTCACTCAACATGTGTTGTTGACTAAATTCTATTTTATACGCATATGCAGGTTATCGCTTGAATTAGTTGCAATACTTTGTGAAGATTTAGTGAAGAATTATGTTAGAAAAGATAAAATCAAGAATTAAATTTGTGTTTATTGTTTGTTTAATGAGTTGTATTTTGTATTTGATTTATTTGGAAATTGAATAAAATTAATAGATATTGTCATATAAATATTGCATGATAGTACCTTGAGAGCTGTGGTAATTAGTTCGCGCCCCAGCATTTTCGCCGTAGGTTGGGGTGTGACAGATTGGTATCAGAGCCGAATGTTTAAGATAGGTCATTAGAAATTGCCTTAGTCACATGTTTAGGAACCCTATACATGCCTATCTGTTTACCTTTATGTGTTTAATTGTTAATTGTTACACTTTCTTAGATAATTATTTATTATTTATTGTTATGCACACACACACAAACTCCGAGGCTATGCCTCAACATTCAAAGAAAACTTTTCGAAATTAGATTGCTTTTAGTTTCGGGAAATTCCTTAAGAATTCCTACCTGTTGTTTTCACTCGTAAACCTTATGGCTAGGTTATGTGGCATGTCCCTATGATAAATGAAAGGGGAAGAGAAACTGTGAGTTGGGCACTGAAAAAACGGTTCCAAGAACCAAAGGTAAGACACTATTCCTTACCTGGGTGATAACCTGACCACAGTACTCAACCCTATGGACCCGAGCGAGACCAATAAATGCCATATGACTGACACCTTTGGTTAATTTTAACCGAATTCATGGTGATTCGTGGCTAAACTCGGTTTTCCCGATTATTATGTTCCGTTATTTAAATGAATAGTTATCCATGGAACCCAGGGGCACTCCTACTATCCATTTCTTAACTTGTTTTCGTATTTTTGTTGGAGTAATTAAATGTGGTGATTCACAAGATACTCTGACTACCCATATTTATTTCGATAGTTCGCTATTTAGTTTGGTTGGTTAAAACGCTGTGTAACGCTGATGGTCGGGCAAAAGTCGTGTATATTATTATAGTTTTTGTTTACTTTTAGTTTAAATATTATGTGAACTTTGGTACTTCAAGCGTGTTTATGTGTTTCAGGATACTTGACGTTAAGGACGCTTATCGGGATGAATTACGGGTTTGGAACGAAGATATAGAAGACTCATGATGATTGGCACGCTTTCCTATGCAAAATAAATGATGAAAATAAAGAAAATTCTATCAGACGCCTTTAGCGTGGTGCTAAAGGGCCCTGATGGTGATGTCAGCGTATCTCTAAGATCATCAGAATTTTGAGTCTTTAGCGCGGCGCGAAAATCACACCCCTGGGATGTTGGCGACGCGCTAAGATCCTCCTGACGGGAAAAATAACCCTCACTTTGATATAATCAGTTTTTCAGCTCCCATTCGAGATATCCTTCATTCCTCCAACGAAGTACAAGCCCTAGGATGATTTTCCACCATCCCGAAGCCTCCGGTTCGTTCGTTCATTGCATGCTTTCATCCTCTCATCAAATAAGCGAATCTTTCGTGATGCCGATGTCAGGCTAAAACCATTGCATTCATTTTAGGCTAGGGTTTTGTGTAAACTAACTTTGATCAGATTCTATGTTTTGAACGAGTATGAACTTGATTGATTGTTTTTAATCTTGTTTTACATTACGAGTTGATTGTTTAAACAGTTTATGATTTTGATTGTCAAACTTTGCATCAATTTTCTGGTTGTGTTTATCACATGTAGGGTTAGCGCTTATAGCTGCTTTTCATATTTTAAACTGGTAATTGGGTAAATCGTAGTTCAGTTGTGTCAACAATTCGGTTAGGGTATCGTTTGTCCTCACAACCCAACTGTTAGGTTTAGTAATTACTGTGCAATTAATCTTAAAGAATCTGTGATTAGTCGGTTATCACTTTACCTGAAACTGAAGTGAATCTTTCTCTCATAATTGTTTACAAACTTTTCCAAATAATCGTGTGTTCTTATAATCATTTTTACAAACTGCTTGACATCGACTGTTCGTTTAGAATAATAATTAATAATAATGAACTTTACTTCCACTTTCCACTGATTCCCTGTGGAGACGACCTTACTTACCCGTACTAGTTATAGGTATTTAAGCTTCATAAATACTTGTTTTTGATTAGAGCACGACATCTACATCAAAATAGCACCGCTGCCGGGGAATCAACGCGCAAAGTGTTGTTTAGCTTAGTTTTTAGTTTTTGTTTTTAATTTTTCTTCGTTGATTTTAAGCGGGGTGTCAGTGTTTGTGTCTTTGCAGGTAACTTCACAAGTTGATGCAGACAAGATATTCCAGTGAGAAAGAGCCGCTCCAATTTGATCCCGAAATCGAGAAAACAGCAAGACGAAACCGAGTAGCTCAGAAACCCACACTAAATCAAATACCCGAATTCATAGCAACAAAAGAAGAGACCATGAGTAACCGAAGCAGAAGAGATCCAAATGCTTACTAACCACATGATTAAGAACAACCAATCCCACAAAACTAGAACGTCAACCGTGACAGAAACCGTAATATGTTCAACCGAATAGATGTTAACCGTAATCCCAGAAACGTGGATGACAACTTGTCAATCAGATCAGCGCCAGTGAACCGTCAAAGACAGAATGATTTGAGAGAGGAAAGAACCGAGATTGATCGTGCTCGTGCACGTGTGGAAAATTGGCACATAGGGGACGATTTTGGTTATGATTCTTAGGATGAGGAGGAGCATAGAGATGAACAGCGGGGTCGATATCAGCAACAAGATCCCCGTGATAACCAAGAAATTAGACAAAATCATCCAGAAAATCAGAGAGATCGAGCGCCGAGACGACAACAACACCATGAACAGCCGTATTATGATTTTGATGATGGAGCCAGTCAGAGGCGTTCAAAGCCACTTCATTCCACAAGTGGCTACGAATCCTTTACCAATCATCATTCCAGTCAGACGGGGAAGAACTTTTTCGGTAAGGCGGAACAGTTTAACGGGATTACCGATATTTCATGGAAAGGCTACAGAAGAACCATACTTACACTTGAGTGATTTCAACTCGATATGCGCACTCATCTCGAGTCAAGGTTTTACTGCAGAAGAGGTGAAGATGGTAGTTTTCCAGTTCAGTGCAGTGGTTTCTATCGTTGCCATCAGCTAGTATTTTCACTTGGGGAGATTTGGCACAACAGTTTTTAGATGAGTATTATACCCCCAGAGAACCACAGAGGCCCGCAACAACATTCGAAACTTTCAGCAGATCACCGGTGAAACCTTCTATGAATCATTCCAAAGGTTTAAACGATTGTTGAGGACTTGTCCCCATCATGGGATTGCCTTATGGGAATTGATAAAGGCATTCCATGATAGTCTCTCAAATGATGATGTTCGTGACCTCCAAGCCACCACGAATGGATCTTTCCTTGCAAATGATGAAAACGAGGATTGGGGACATTTGGAAAGACACGCGAGTAATTCGAAGAGACAAGCACAGTCGAACAGGATGTCAAAAAGATCAGTGGTCAAAGCAGTTGAAAGTCATGGGTCAGAAGATAGAATGGATAGATTGGAAAAGAAGATGCATCGGTTGTTGGTTGCAGGTGTACAAGAGCCCGAAATTCAGGAAAAACATATCCGGTATGTGAAGGTTGTGGGGAATTAGGACACGAAGTTGCGAGTTGTGGGGTTGTGCAAGATGAAGAAACTGGAGAAGAAGAGGTCAACTATGTGCAGGGTGAAAGGACATACAATAATATGAACTCAAATACTTATCATCCGGGCCTCAGGAATCATCCAAACTTCAGTTATGGAAATCCGAACACGCAACAGAACCCGAACTTTCAAGGTAGTTTTCAGAAGACAGGTTATCAGTCGAACCAGAAACATTATGGTAATAGTTCAGGAAGCGGTCAGAGTGGGTACAATCAAAGAGATTCGGGGGGTTACAATAAAGGGTATCAAAAGATTTCTCAGCAGGGGCAAGGGAATTCATCTGGTAACAAAGAGGAGTCAATTAAGGATGTGATAGAGTTATTGAAGCAAATGAATCAGAGGATGGAACTCCAAGAGAAGGAAAATGCTGCAAGAGATAAACAAGTGAGTCAAATGGCTGAAGAATTGGCGAGCCTAAAGCACACACCAACCAAGTTACCAAGTGACACCTTGAAGAATCCTAGCCATCAGAATAACAGTTCTTCAAGTGGGAAGAATACCCACATTAACCAGGTAAGTACCCTCAGGAATAATAAGGTTTATGATAACGGGGTAAATCCACCATCCTCCTTTGTTGAAGGAATGGTGGAAGATTTGGGGGAAAATGGGAACAATGATGATGAGGTGGAGATTAGACCAATAAATGAACCGAAAAATTCAATAACTAAAAATTTAAACAAATCGGTAAAGGAAAAAGAAACACCAAAGGCCAAGGATACAGGTCCCATGGGTAAAACCGTACCATTACCTCGGGCATTGGTGAATCCCGCAACATCATCACTGAAAAAGAGGGGCCCACAACATGAGGAAATGTGGGAAGTCTTTAAACAAGTAAAAATTAATTTACCCCTCATTGATGCTATTAAACAAGTCCCCGCATATGCTAAGTATTTGAAGGACTTGTGTACTCAAAAACGAACTCATAAGATGCCCAAACAGGTTGATTTAACGACTAATGTGAGTTCGGTTTTGACGGGAATCCTCCCACCCAAGCTACAAGACCCAGGAACGCCGATAATACCCATTCAAGTAGGCTATTTTAAAATGACAAGGGCGTTATTGGATCTTTGAACCGGGGTGAGTATTCTCCCGGGAAGCTTATATGACCAATATGATTTTGGTCCACTTAGAAAAGCTGACACCACCGTGGTATTGGCCAATTTGACACTTAAGCTTCCTAGGGGAATTGTTACTGATGTAATTGTTATGATCAAGGACTTTTATTACCCGGTTGACTTTCTGGTTCTAGACTATGTCACAGTTGACCCAAAACGACAACCGAACGTGATTCTCGGTAGGCCCTTTTTGGCAACCGCAAATGCTTTAATAAACTGTAGAATCAGGGTTATTGATATGGCTTTCGGGAATAGAAATCTTCGGTTAAATGTTTTTTCAAACGTTTCTAACCCTCTGGTGAGTGATGAATGCTTCGCAGCTGAAATCATGACGGGTTGAATCCTTATGAGAATGAGGAAGATGCCACAGAGGAGTGTGTTATTTGTTGCAGGTTAGTAGTAGAGCATTCACATCAGTTAAAGGAAGAGAAAAGAGCAGTTGAAGTTTATGCTGCAAGTATTGGGAAACCACCATGGTCTCAACAGGTGGAGAAACTACCGGACACTATTGACTCCAAATTGAGACCTTCACTTGAGAGTCCTCCGGTAGTCGAGTTGAAGGAACTCCCAAAACACCTCAAATATGTGTTTCTGGGAGAAAATGATACGTTACCCGCCATCATCGCCTCAAATTTAGAAGAAGATCAAGAAAGGGAATTGATGGTAGTGCTGAAAGAACATAAGGCTGCACTTGGGAGGACGATAGTAGACTTGAGGGGAATTAGTCCGTCTATTGTAATGCATAAGATTATCACGGATCCCGAGGTGAAACCCGCACATGATGCACAAAGACGGTTAAATCCGAACATGCGGGAAGTTGTGAAGAGAGAAGTTTTGAAATGGTTGGATGCGGGAATTATTTCTCCGATTTCGGATAGTACTTGGGTGAGTACAGCACAAACGGTTCCGAAGAAGGCGGGTATTCAGATAACTCGTAATGAGAGAGGTGAAGAAATTGCTACCCGACTGGTAACCGGGTGGCGAATTTGTGTTGATTACAGGAAGTTGAATGCCGCGACATCCAAAGACCATTTTGCTCTACCGTTCATTGACCAAATCATCGAAAAATTATCAGGTCAGAAATTTTATTGCTTTTTAGATGGCTATTCGGGGTACAATCAAATTTCTATTCACCCCGATGACCAACACAAGACCACTTTCACGTGTCCATACGGTACTTTCGCATTTAGGAGAATGCCTTTCGGATTGTGTAATGCCCCGACTACCTTTCAAAGGTGCATGATGAGTATCTTTTCAGATATGGTCGGGGATTCACTTGAAATTTTTATGGATGATTTTCTCATTTTTGGCTCATCTTTTGAATCATGCTTAATTGAATTAACAAAAAGTTTTAAAAAGATGTGAGGAAACGAATTTGGTCTTAAGTTGGGAAAAGAGCCATTTTATGGTGCAAGAGGGAACGGTTTTGGGACATGTCATCTCGAGTAGGGGGATTGAGGTTGATCGGGCTAAGGTTAATGTTATATCTAATTTACCACCTCCTACTAATGTTAAGGGAATCCGGTCATTTTTGTGGCATGCCGGGTTTTACAGACGGTTTAAAAAAAATTTCAGTGTCATTACAAAACCATTGTGTAATCTGTTATTAAAAGATACCATTTGTTTTAGATGAAGACTGCTTAAACGCTTTTAATGTGCTTAAAAACAAATTGGTTGAAGCCCCGATCTTGATGTCATCCGATTGGTCACTCCCGTTTGAAATTATGTGTGACGCGAGTGACTATGTGGTCGGGGCTGTTTTGGGTCAACGGATGGATAAGAAACCCGTTGCCATATACTATGCGAGCAAAACTCTTTCCGATGCTCAAAATAATTACAACACGGAAAAGGAGTTGCTAGCGGTAGTATATGCATTGGATAAATTTCCATCTTATATTTGGGGAAGCAAAGTTGTTGTGTTTTCAAAACATAGTGCAGTGAAATATTTGAGGTCAAAGAAGGATGCAAAGCCGCGCTTGATCAGATGGATTTTGCTACTTCAAGAGTTTGATGTGGAGATCAGGGACAAGAAAGGGAGCGAGACCATCTGTCCAGATTAATTGGAGAGGAGAAAGAAGATGCTAGGGCCATCAATGAGTCATTTCTGGATGAACAACTGTTTTCTGTTTCAACTTTACCTTGGTATGCTGACATTATTAATTTTCTTATTGCAGATACAGTTCTTGAATTTTGGCCTAAGAAGAAGAAGCAACACTTCTTGTCACAGGTAAAGTATTACGTTTAGGAAGACCCGGACCTGTTTCGGGTGGGTGCCGATCAAGTGATGAGAAGGTGTATTCCAGAGGAGGAAGTCAAAAGTGTCCTATACCATGCTTATTCATCACCATGTGGTGGACATTTTAGTGGATAAAAGACGGGGCATCGTGTCTTGACTTGTGGATTCTACTGCCCCTCCATCTTTAAAGATGCAGCTGAGTTTGTTAAAAATTGCATTAAATGCCAACAAATGGGTGGCATTTCAAAGAGAGACGAGATGCCCATGCAACCAATCCTTGTTGTCGACATCTTTGATGTTTGGGGGATTGATTTCATGGGCCCGTTCCCAAATTCTTACGGGAATTTATATATCTTGGTGGCGGTTGACTATGTTTCTAAATGGGTAGAAGCAATCGCCACCAAGACAAACGACCATACCGTTGTTTGCAAGTTTGTCCAATCAAACATATTTTCACGATTCGGTGTTCCTCGTGTCATAATCAGTGATGGGGGTTCACATTTTAAAAATTTTAATTTTGGCAAATTGCTTAAACGGTATGGCGTTAACCACCACATTGCCACTCCATATCATCTTCAAACGAGTGGCCAAGTGGAGGTTTCCAATAGGCAAATCAAAGAGATTTTGCAAAAGACGGTAAGACCTAATCGTAAAGATTGGTCAAATAAATTAAATGATGCGTTATGGGCTTACCGTACGGCTTTTAAAACACCTATTGGAACCACCCCTTATCGGTTGGTTTATGGGAAGGGATGTCAATTACCTGTTAAACTTGCCCATCATTCGTTATGGGCGGTTAAGAATATTAATCTAGATTATGAGTGTGCAGGTAAGCAAAGAAAGTTGAACTTATGTGAGTTAGAGGAGTTGAGAGACGAATCATATGAATGTGCATCAGCTTATAAAGACAAAATGAAAAGAGTGCACGATGCTAAGTTGAGGAGAAAGACGTTTGAGGAAGGTCAAAGAGTGTGGTTGTACAACTCATGTTTGAAATTATTCCCGGGTAAGTTGAAGAGTAAATGGACAAGACCATATCAAGTCAAACGAGTTGGCAAAAATGGTGAAGTGGAAATCGAGGATTTTGATGATAATTTGAGGCAAGTGGTTAATGGACATCGATTAAAGCCATATTTAGAAGATGCAGACTTGAATAAAAAAGTGCACGAGTCAGAGGTTTGCTTCATTGCAGACGAACCGACGTATTCGGTTGAATAAGAGCCAAGAGGTGTCTAGCTGTAGACACTAAATTCAGTGCTAACTGGGAGGCAACCCAGCTCTGTAAGTGTATATTTTTGTATTATGAGTCTTGTTTTTCTAATCGTTTGTCTCGAATGTTCAGTATAATGCAAAGATCGAGTGTGGGGAAGACGAAAAGCAGGGTGTTCTCCGGTGTGTGGGTAAGAAAGACATTAAGTAAACAGAGTGCCAGGTAAGTATTTTAAGTTAAAATGTTGAAAAAGGGCTAAGGAATTCAAGAAAATGACAAATTTTGAAAGATAGAAAAATTTTTCAACATAAAAAATTCGGCCAAACTTTCTGTGAAAAGTGCGTTTAGCGCGGCGCTAAAGTCACCAGAGGGTGAGTCCTTAGCACCGCGCTAAGGTCTATCATTAAAAAGAATTAAAATTAAAAATATTATAATTATAATGGCTGGTACAAGTGGGATCCACCACCAAAACACACCAATCCCCTTATATTTTTTCCTTATCTCTTTCAAACCAACCACAATCAAACATCACCATCTCCGGTTGACTATATCTCCGACCGACTACCATCTTCGGCCGACAACCACCACCACAACCCGTCCATCCGTCACCACCATACCCAAAAACCCACCTCCGCATTCCGTCTTCTCCACTACACCACAGCTCCGCCAAACCACACCTTACTCTCCCCGTCACCACATCTCCGGCACACCGCCGTCACCACCGTGTCATCACATCCGGCCGACCACCACTATCCCCCATCTCCTTCCACCGTCCGTCTTCCCGTCAGTACACCAACTCCACTACAGCTGCAAACCCTAGCTCCACCTCTCTTCTGTTCCAACCACCGCACCACCGTCTCCACCCCACCTTCACGCCACACCACCACCACTATCATCCGCCGTCCTCTGTCACTATCTCCACCCCACCCTCCGTCTACTTCCGCCGTACACTACCGCCGACCCTTCACCACACCAGCCCCTGCCGCCGTTACTTTTTAATATCTTGTTCAATCGAACCCAGGTACGAGTTCAAGTCATTATGCTTTGATTATGTACTTGTTTTGGTTTTTCTGGTTTAGTGGGTGTCGGCTGTGAATTGTATTGAATGAAAATTTGTTGATAAGTGAGAACCGGGTTATATGGATTTGTGTGTCAGGATGAGTTTTTAGGTGTAAAAACCATTGTTACGGTTCTATGGGTTGGGGTGTCGGGCATGCTCGGGATAAACAAGTGATAAATTGAAGATCAAAACAAGTGTTTGAATGAAAAAGTGTGTTTGTTGGGTTTCAAATGAATATGATTATCTCGATTTGTGGGGACTTTTGAATGTGTCATGACGAATTTTTGAGGTCGGATATTGCCCGGGGTGGTAAATTTTTGAATGAAAATATTTGAATGTCGGGACAAAGTTTTGTAAACATTTGTTTTAGTTCGTTGTCGTGTCGATGGATTATCGGGAATTATTTTTATTAGTTTAACTTTACAGGAGTAAAATGGTTAATCACCCGTACTCAATCTCAATTCGGGTTGATAAATCGAGTTTTCTAAGCTTAATACTTGCATTCCCGACAATTTTGTTTTATTTATTTTTCTAGTTTTATAATTATTTGTATATATATATATATAGTAGTCATTGTTTTATCGTATTGACAATCGTGACCGAAACACTATACGATTATCAATACGATTACGTGTGACCCGAACTGATTATTGGAATTATTAATTTGCAGATATGTCACACGAACAAAGTGGTTCGATACCTGCGAGGCACAAGCGACCCCGTTGGCAGCCCGAGTATGACCCGGTAGCTCAGCAATATAGTCGTCGTATTCGTTATGAAGTGGAAGAAATCCCGATTGTGGAGGAGTCTGTTGACGAGGTTATGGGGGACGAGGATACCCCACATATTATATTGAGGTTCAGTTTAAATACCTCAAAGAGGCAAATATATGATTGAATTTCGGATGTGTCACTATTACGTCATCGTACGTTTGATTGGGATTTGTTGGACACATTGGGTCAGGTCGAGAGGGTTAGGACTTTGTTGGGGCCACGTTGGGCCACGATACTGGAGTTTGATAAGAAACAATATGTCGAGTGGGTTCACGAGTTTTATGCTACCTTTAGACACAAGAATGGTGACTTCAATGGTGAACATGCGGTATCGTTTTCGTTGGGGAGGCAATTATTTGAGACGTCCGTGCCGAGATTTGCGGTACTTACCGGGTTGTATACTGCGGAGGAGGTGTTGTCGCGTGATTTTACGGAGAGTGTTCGGGGTTATACTCAGGGGACCCGACGGTATTGGATTACAGCCGTTGATTTGGCTGCTTTTTGGTCTACTATTGCTGAGGGCCCGCATTCTAGTAATGCGGTTTCATCTGCCATTCGGGATCCTGTTCACAGGTATATTCATAGAGTTATTGCTTCCACTTTCGTTGGCCGTCAGTCGAGTCACGAAAAGTGTAGCAACCTGGACTTGTTATGTTTGTATAGCATTATTGGCCAGCATGACGTTAACCTGGCTACCCTTTTATTATCATCCATGAACCGGGGTGCACGCCGTCCTGAGGCTGTGTCGACTAGGTTGTCTTTGGGGGGCATTATCTCACAGATTGCAGCGTCATTGGGGTGTTTGAGAAATATTCTGATGATTATTTGACTTTGGGACCGGACACAGAGGTTGTGAATGTAGTTGATGCACGGAAGGCGGGTATTTGTACGTATGATGATCCTCCACGTTGGGTGGAGGCACGTGGTTCAGCTGGGACATGCAGTAGTTCGCAGAGACCTCAGATTGAGAGACCACTTTCTCAGCCCCGCATACGAGCACCACGCCCAACACGTCTACCACCACAGCCACAGCCGTTGACCTTAGAGTATGTGTTTGAATGGCAGCTGGTGATGCATGAGGAGAGCCAGACTTGTTTTCGCGCTTTATTTGATCATTTGCAAGTACCGATTCCAGACTGTTTGAGGCCGTCTTCTGACATGGGTGGATCAGGTTATGCTGGGCATGATTCTGAGGCAGGAGGTTCGGGCACTGGCGAGGCCGGTGAAGAGGAGTAGTTGATGATGGAAGCATTAGCAGTAGCAGCCGATTAATTTTGGGTTTATCTTTTATTTTTCCCTTATTTTTGTTTTTATATCATTATGGTCTGTACTAAACTTAATATACTTAAGGGGAAAATGTATAAAGGGGTAATCGGCAGGGTAATATATGCATAACTTTTATAACTGCTGCTGTTTATTTGTATTTTTGTGTTGTGTTTGAACTTTGTGGGTGTAGTTCACTACAAACCCTCACGAGGCCTCACTCGTCCACACGGGCTACCAGGGGTTTAAAGAGCTTGTTGCATACGCTAAATGCAATCGTGATTCCTACGAAAGTGAGTTAGGTCTTTTAACAATTTTACTAGATTAACAAATTTAATTATGAAATTTATATAACTTGGCTTGGTAATTAAAATTAACGGTTTTGCAAACGGTTTAAAATACCTATCCTAATGGTTGTGAGAAGCGTGCTTCTACACGTGTGAGAGTTTGCAGATATTGTTGAGTGAATTGAGGAGCCGGGTTCATTGAGTGCAAGCAAGAGTATATTTGAGTGACTTATTTTCCTTATTAGGTGATTTTTTTTCATAATTCTTTTTGTTTTCTTAGTTTTATTGTTAAAAGTGTAATTGTATAGTTGTATAATTTTTAAGACCGTCGCATTAAGCCCGGTTTTAAAATTAATAAAATAAGAAATAAATTTTAACCCCGTCCTTATTAATGTTCTTTTGAATGCTAAATTTTAAACATTGAGGACAATGTCAACCTCAAGTGTGGGGATGGGGGTAAAATTAAAATTTTTGCCTTAGAGTGTCTTGATTGTGCGCAAAAGCCGGAATTGTAAATAATTTATTGCTATTATTAATGCCAAGTGGAGGTCTTTGGTCATGGTCAGTTTTTAAGCTTCTCGAAAGTCTTCCCATGCAAATGTTTTTCAAAAAGAAATTTTGAAAATGGGATCGTTTAGGCGTGGATAACGAGTCAAGGGGACAGGTACACATGTTTATATCGTCAACCCTATTCTTCCGGTATGTGTGTGAGTTGACCCAAATATATATAATACACATATAATATATAGTACACACATGTCATTTGAGTGCTTTCATTGATGTTCATGCATTACGGGATCGTAGTTGGCATGAATGCAAAAGTGATAGAGGCAATTAGGTTAAGCCTCGTCTGGATGAGTGTGAGTGTGGGTACTGGGGGGTTGGGGCCTCATACATTATACATATGAGGATGGTTAATGTGAGGGGTGGGGGGTTGGGTCCCTTAGAAAACCTTCCTTGGACTTATTTTTCATTTTGTTGACCCCGAGATTATGTTACGAGACGATCCGGCTTACTAGGTTTATTTGTAATTGTATTTGTTTTTGATTTTGTATTTGTTTCAGAATTAAGCATTACATTATTATGCTTTGTAAAAAAAAAGAAAAAAAGAAGAAAAAATATAAATAAAAAGTCAAAGAAAAGCTCAAAAATAGAGTCAATGTTCTAGTCAGTATTGGTTGTAAATGAAAGTCAGTGAGTTTGTTTAGTTGTTTAGTCGCTGGAATAAATTAAGTCATTGTTTATCTAGTTGTTTTGTAATAAGCCAGATCGGATCGTCTGAGCTACTTCAAAATTTCCCTTCCATACCCTTACACCTGGCCCCGTTACAACCCTTATAAGACCTTTTGATTTGCATTTGTGTCAAAGCAGCTTTATGAATGAATATTTGCTTATGAGTGATACTGAGAGCATAGTGATACTAGCACATCTTTTGCTAGTCCAGATATTAAACCGAGTGGAGAGATGTTATATTATGAGGGGTATGACCATGTGTGCCTTAACCGGAAACAAAGTACACTCGTTTAGGCGGTTCCATAGTTTTAAATTGTAACATTAAATTATTTGGTGGGTTATCAACCTTGATAGTGTCAGTTCTTGGGAATTGGTATGACCTTATACCTCACTAGTATTAATCTTGGTAATTTATGAATCATCGATCGAGGTGTATGTGTTGCATGAGAGTTTGCTTGAGGGCAAGCAAAAGATAAGTGTGGGGATGTGCGGGCAAAAGTCGTGTATAATATTATAGTTTTTATTTACTTTTAGTTTAAATATTATGTGAACTTTGGTACTTCAAGCGTGTTTATGTGTTTCAGGATACTTGACGTTAAGGACGCTTATCGGGATGAATTACGGGCTTGGAACGAAGATATAGAAGACTTATGATGATTGGCACGCTTTCCTATGCAAAATAAATGATGAAAATAAAGAAAATTCTGTCAGACACCTTTAGCGCGGTGCTAAAGGGTCCTGATGGTGATGTCAGCGTATATCTAAGATCATCAAAATTTTGAGTCTTTAGCGCGGCGCGAAATTCACACCCCTGGGATGTTAGCGACACGCTAAGATCCTCCTGACGGGAAAAATAACCCTAACTTTGATATAATCAAGTTTTCAGCCCCCATTCGAGATATCCTTCATTCCTCCAACGAAGTACAAGCCCTAGGACGATTTTCCACCATCTCGAAGCCTCCGGTTCGTTCGTTCATTGCATGCTTTCATCCTCTCATCAGATAAGCGAATCTTTCGTGATGCCGATGTCAGGCTAAAACCGTTGTATTCACTTTAGGCTAGGGTTTTGTGTAAACTAACTTTGATCAGATTCTATGTTTTGAATGAGTATGAACTTGATTGATTGTTTTTAATCTTGTTTTACATTACGAGTTGATTGTTTAAACAGTTTATGATTTTGATTGTCAAACTTTGCATCACTTTTCTGGTTGTGTTCATCACATGTAGGGTTAGCTCTTATGTCATTGAACCAATAATCGTTAGTCATTGCTTATAGCTGATTTCATATTTTAAACTGGTAATTGGGTAAAACGGAGTTCAGTTGTGTCAACAATTCGGTTAGGTGTTGGTGCATGATGTCAGTATTTCAGTGTCGAGTGTCTGTAATCGTGTTAGTTAGATTTGAGTTTTGTATGTAGGCGAACTTGTGGAACAAGCGAAGTTAGGAACAACTTCGCCTGAACTTACCAGGCGAAGTTGTCGCCTATATAGTCTGCTAGGTTACGGCAGTTGTTAAATAGATTCACAGAAGTTGTCATTCGAGTTCGAGAGAGTTTGTATTCAGTGATCATAGTATCACGTGTTAACGGTTGCAATATAACGTCTTTGTGTTTATTGTAACGTGTTTAATCGTTTAGTCTTCTACGCTCGTAACGTCTTACGTAGGGATTCCGCACCTACGTAGAACGCGATATCTCGTGTAGATCCGGCTGGGAACCTACAATTGGTATCAGAGCTTTTGCTCGATTGTGTGGTTCGGGATTATCACGTGGGTGTAGAAATCGTTCCGTTCGACTCTTCGCGGGACGAGTTTTCTGAGTTTTTGTGTCCTACTCACCTCCTACAATCATAAACAACCCATAACACCTTCACACACCTCGTAAAATCCAGAAATCAAACCTGCATATTCATCGTGTTCATCAGGCGAAGTTGCGGTCACGTAGGGTTTCAGCGAAGATATAAGGTTAAGCGAAGTTATCCACAACTTCGCATACCTTCTCAAGTTCGCTTATCTCAAGCGAAGTTACCCATAACTTCGCCTACCTCTCAAGTTCGCTTACCTTAAGAGAAGTTATTCACAACTTCGCTGAATCAGGCGAATTTAAAAAGGAAGCGAAGTTCAGAATCAGCGAAGTTCAGACTTAAGCGAAGTTATCCACAACTTCGCCTACAGTACTGTTTAAAATAAATTTTTATTTTTCGAGTTTCTTTGGGTTTCATGAAAGATGTCTTCAATAAACATTACGGAACTAGTTAAGATGGAAGTGGAAGCGGGTTCGGCTACAAAGGCACCGAAGATGCTTAAGAAAACCGATTATGTAGCGTGGAAAGATCGCTTTGAACAATATGTCAAGTACCAAGATGCTAAGATGTGGGTGTGCATACAAGATGGTTACATTCCACCTACTGTTGAGTATGAGGGTCGTGATCAAATCAAGAAATACAAAGAGATGGAAGAAGAAGAGAAGAAAATGTATGAGGCCGAAAGCAAAGCTCATGCAGCAATTACAATGGCTCTTCAACAAGAGATTCTGCACACTTTCAGAAAGTATAAAACTGCCAGAGAGCTTTGGGAAGCCCTTGAAAACCGGTTTGAGGGCAATGTGGGAATTCGTGCATCGAAGATTAAACTTCTAAAAACCCAATTCTCGGTCTTCAAGTATCTGAAGAATGAATCACTTGATGATATCATCACTAGATATTATCATCTGATGACTGAACTCAGCAACTATTCAATTGTTTACAAAGAAGATGAGATTGTTGAAAAGCTTCTTGATGCTCTCCCACCGAAATGGGAGATGTATACTGTGTTGATGAGAGAAGACAAAGACTTTGCTGACTATGACCTGGAGACAGCAGTTAACAAGCTAAGAACGTTTGAACTGAACATGGTACGAAAGGAGACACCTACCGATCAGGTTCAAGATCCGGGTATGTATGGTGCAAAGGTTAACTCAGGATCAAGTTCGAAAACTGAATCATCTGCTTATTACTCTAAGGGAGAGTCAGGCGCTAACTCAACACACGAAGGACATGTATCTCTCAACATGAACGGTGATGTGTGCTTTGTAGCTGGAGGATCAAATGCTTCTCAACCTCAAGCGACCAAGAGTAGTTTTTCCCCAAGTGTTTCAAACAACAACTACTCGAAGATGCCCATGGTGTTAAATCTGCTGAACAGCAGTTTGCTCTCTATGCATCTTTTATTGCTTCGTATGAGAATTACATTCAGGGTAAGATTGTCGATCCTGCAATTTTGGATGAAGACTATGATCAGATCGATGCTGATGATCTGGAGGAGATGGATCTGCAGTGGCAGATGGCTATGATTGTGAGAAGGGTTAAGAGGTTCATGAAGAAGACTGGCAGGAAGTTTGTCGGTGAGAGGCCAGGGTTTGATAAGTCAAAGGTTCGCTGTTACAACTGTCAGCAGAATGGCCACTTTGCAAAAGAGTGCAAAAATGAACGTGTAGAACGTAGTCAAAACAGATCTACACAGCAGAGTGGTAGTGGTAATGACTATAGAGCCATGATTTCCAGACAGAAGAGGAGTACAACTGGAATCTGCATGTTGAAGAAGTATTTGAACAGGCCAATTTGGCAAACATCGAAACTGCAGATAGTGAGAAGGGAACTGGCGAAAATGAAGCTTACATGGCAGATGTGGCAGACCAGCTCTCCGAGGTAAGTACCGAACTCCCTTGTACTAAGTGTGAACATCTGTCTGAACAACTGACAACTATAACTGATCAGTTTGTTAGTTTGGATGCGCAATTTAAAACATTAAAAGAAGATCATCATTTCACTAAAGCTAGAGAAAATAGTTACAAAGTAAAAAATTAAAGCTAGTGAGAAAGATATTAAAAGTCTTAAAGCAAAGCTTGCTGAAAAAATTCAAGTGATTGATCTTAGCTATGAAGTACTAGAAGAGAAAACCAAACTAATAGCTGAAAGGGATAAACAGATAGCTGATCACCAGGTGAAAGTGGTGGAACTTATCAGGAAACTAGAGCAATTCAGAAATTCCTCCGCTATACTTGAACACCTCGTTAGTGATCAAGGTTCCCCATAAAGGGGAGGAATTGGTTATCATGAAGTTCCACCACCTTTCAATCATAATTACACTTATGACCCTAGTAATCAGAAATCTGTCGATGTTGACTATGGTCAGACAGTTCCAGTTAAGGTAACGATTAGAGAACCAGAATTAGTAAAGGCGAAACAAGTAAGCCTGTTACTAGTGTTAAACTTTCTGCTCCGAGTCCTGTCTCATCAAACTCGGACAAGTCATCTGAGTCGAGTGAGACAAAACAAGAGGAAGTGTTACCAAAAAGTGGAGAGAAAAAGAAAACACCTGAAAAGAAGTCTCCACTAAACCCGTATGTCCCACCTTATGTGAGACAAACGGGCGGTAATACAGCCTCAACATCTAAAACAACTATGGAAAAGAAAGTTGAACACATGAGTTGTTTCAGATGTAATCAATTAGGACACCTTGTTGCTGATTGCCCTCTGAAGCAGAGATTCAGAGATGTGAGGCCTTCGAGAACTGAGAATAGAACTAACGGATATGTTATGTAAGGCCCTGAAACCGGTAGCCCTACTTTAGCGTCGGATTTACTCATAAACACAGTCCTTCAAATCAGAGTTTATTAAAACTTTTCGCGGAATATAAAACATCAATCATTTGTTACAAAACATTAAATCTTTTCTTTGATACCATAACACAAAACTTTATATTCAAAACATCTTTACTTCTTTCTTCAGATGCCAGCCGTTCAATCCATGCCATGCGTCATCCTCTTGCTAGCTCTGTAATCGGCTCACCTGCGTGCATACTAAAAGTCAGCTACGCTGAGTGAGTTCTAGTTAATCAGGTATCATACAATTTATTCCCATATATTACTTCCCGTATCCGAAGACACATATTACTACCTTAACCTTGTATAAATATCCATAGGAGGATCGTCACGTAATATTTATTAAAAGAACCATTACCATTACCCTACCATATATAGTTTCCATAGGAGGAACACTATACTATCCATAGAAGGAACACTATACCTTCCATAAAAGGAACACTATACCTTCCATAAAAGGAACACTATACCTTCCATAAAAGGAACACTATACTTTATTATTTAATATCCATGTAAGGAGCTAGTCACTTCCCTTGACGATACGTGCAATATCCGAAGATCGTTCACGTACCGTCAAGCAATCATTCATATATTTCACATTATCCATATAAGGCATACACTTCTCTCTTAGGATAAGTGTATTAACAAACATATTGAGTATGCACACAGCCCCGAAAACGTAACACATAAATGGGGCTAGAAACTCACCTGAATTCTGCTTCTTTTTCTGATAGCTGTAAATCCCTTCTCTAACTGAGCTCGGCTGACTGTACAATTTACACGTATCAATACTCGTCTGATCTAATCTGGTGGCCTAGTATTAGCTTACTTTAACTTATCGCTTTATAATTTATTTTCTAATCAAACTTGGCTTTAGGCGAAGTTAACCCTCCGGCGAACTTAGCTTTAGGTGAAGTTAACCTTAGGCGAAGTTAGCTTTACAGCGAAGTTGCCATCAGGCGAACTTGGCTTCAGGCGAAGTTGAACCTTAGGCGAACTTAACTTTACAGCGAAGTTGCCATCAGGCGAACTTAGCTTGCAGGCGAAGTTCATCAGGCGAACTTAGCTTGCAGGCGAAGTTCATCGCGTTGAAGGCGAAGTTGCCCAGATGAAGGCGAAGTTGCCCAGACAGCCGCTGTTCGGTTTCTTTTCAGCATTTTGAGCGATTTTAACACCCTTGCTATGGTTCAATATCACCCACTACGCTTCCCGACCATTTTTGGTCGCTTATACACTAAAAAGCTTGGATCTTTAAACCTCAAAGATCAAGAATCATACCTTTTTGAGCTTGTTTGGAATCTCGTTTAACTTGTTAACACAACTAATCGCTCTCTCTCGGACCTGCCCGATTCTTCCCTTGGCTCAGCCGGCCGGCGGTATGTGTGCGGTGTGTGTGTGTGTTTTGGAGTGTTAGGGAGTTTGGTGAAAATGAAAGATATTTTGGGGTTTATGGGATATTTATATCCCTGAAATCCCATGGACCTAAGGCCCATTCTTATTTAACCCATCTCTATTAATCCGAATCCATAACCAACGTCCATTACCCGACACTAGCCCGACCCATACCAACCTCTATTCTTTTATTTATTTCCTGATAACCCGAGTAAACTTTCCCTCTATTATTAAGTAATATAATTAATGTTATCTTGAAATTT
This sequence comes from Bidens hawaiensis, assembly GCF_021521415.1. Taxonomy (NCBI): domain Eukaryota; kingdom Viridiplantae; phylum Streptophyta; class Magnoliopsida; order Asterales; family Asteraceae; genus Bidens; species Bidens hawaiensis. Next base: position 42,441 of record NW_027495391.1, on the reverse strand, counting down.
CAGGATGTTACAAGTCTTCCCTCCTTAAAGAGGTTTCGTCCCCGAAACCTAACTTATTCCCTATAAAAGGAAAACTTCTTATATTTACACGCTTTATTGAATCGCCTTCGTTTTCTGAGTTACCCTTCTTACTTCCGACTTTGCAGTTATCGAATGGTGGTCACGTGTATTAGCAATTTAAGGTAGCTTGTCCATGAGGCCCTCAATGTACCAAGTCTCGTTTCGATCTTTAAGAGGCTTTGTCTTATATCATATTAATGCTAAAGCCTAAGTCGACACTCTATCACAACACGTCAATTTATCATGACTAACATGCATTCAGACAATTCGTACCATAATTAATAAACACCAGTCTAAATTTCAACATAAAACAACACGCATCGAGTCATCAATAAGTTACACATAGATTTAATACTTATGGCTAGCATCTAGCCTTCTTGAATGTCTTCTCTAAGCATACGGAGGAATCTGTTAAACCTCAAGCACTCTTCTCTCCTTCATGTCCTCCCTTTGGATTCTTGCAATCCCTTGCTAGGTGCCCACGTCCTCCACAGTTGTGACACCTATGGTAATCATTACATTCCCAAGAGGAATGTCCTGCTCTTCCACACCTGTAGCAAACACCTAATCCCTTTCTGCACTCTCCGGGGTGTCTCTTCCCACATTTTTCACAAGCAGTGAACCCCTCTTGCCTTGCCTTCTTTTTGCGTGGATCCACCTCATTGGCTTCCTCTGGTTCTGGGGTTGGCTTCTTTTTCTTCGGTTCCATCTTCTCCCCTTCACAGTTGGCAAGGTCCTCATAAATCATCTCGGCCAATTCCACGGCCGAGTCAAATGTTGCGGGCTTACTAGACTTAACCAAAGTGAGAACATTCCGCGGAAGTCCCCTTACGTAACACTTGATCCTTTTAGCTTCGGTGTTCACCATGTCAGGTACCAACCTAGACATGCGGTTGAATTCAGTAGTATACTCCCGTTGTGTCATCTCTCCCGCTTTCAAATTCAGAAACTTCATCTCCACTCTTTCAACTTCTGTATCAGCGCAGAACCTCTTCATCACCATGTCCTTTAGGTCATTCCAACTCATCGCCTTGATCTCTTCACGGGTCTTCCTCTGCTCCACACTCTCCCACCAATACATAGCCTCATCTTCAAAAGATTGAGTGGCATAACCGACAGCTTGGTCAGGACGGCACTCGCTAATGCGGATAACCTTATCCATGGCGGTTATCCACTGAAGAGTAGCGATTGCGTCTCCTAAACCAGTCAACTTAGGCGGGTCACAACCTTTGAAGGACTTATAGTTGCAACCGCCTCAGCCCCTCTTCCTATCATCATCTTTCACAGACTTTACCTCACTCGAGTCACCCCTTTCCCTCTCGTCATCCTTTCTATTATTACCACCTGCCCCTTCAACGGTTCGTTCACGGCTTTCAGCAGATCCTTCGGGATTCAGGTTCTTCACAGTAGCAACTACAGCTTGAACAATGGCTGCTTGAACCGCAGGGCTAAGTTGAATTTCTTCGTTGTTGTTCTGGTCTCCTCCAGCGGCGCTCCCTTCATCTTAGGTGTGGGAAACTTCTTCTACCGAGGGTTGCCGGATAAGACGAGGCCTGCCACGACGTCCAGTGCGACCCCCAGTTCCCACAACTTCTCCATCTCCAGCCATCAGTATTCTTAAAGGGACAACACAAACATCATCACTCAAGGAACTATTTAGTACAAGGATAGCAAGGCTAATAGGTAATAACAGTGGCCAGCTGTGACTAGCTGATCACGTTGCTTTCCGTGTCCTATTCGCTTCCCTTTATGAGTCTATTTGTGCTGGTTCTACTTAAGCAGTTAGTCAAATCAAACAATCAATTACTTCTATCCTTATCGTTCACGTATCTTTTCTTTCTCATTAACATATATCATTTAATCATACACCTTACCTTTACTGATTTTTGCTTGAGCGACACATGGCATTCTTGAACTGGCATCTTCTTTCTTTTCTTACTTAAATCCCATTCTCTGTTCGAGTCTAAGCATGTAGGATGCTTAAATCTCTCGAACTTATGCTCTGATACCAACTTGTAAGGCCCCGAAACCGGTAGCCCTACTTTAGCGTCGGATTTACTCATAAACACAGTCCTTCAAATCAGAGTTTATTAAAACTTTTCGCGGAATATAAAACATCAATCATTTGTTACAAAACATTAAATCTTTTCTTTGATACCATAACACAAAACTTTATATTCAAAACATCTTTACTTCTTTCTTCAGATGCCAGCCGTTCAATCCATGCCATGCATCATCCTCTTGCTAGCTCTGTAATCGGCTCACCTGCGTGCATACTAAAAGTCAGCTACGCTGAGTGAGTTCTAGTTAATCAGGTATCATACAATTTATTCCCATATATTACTTCCCGTATCCGAAGACACATATTACTACCTTAACTTTGAATAAATATCCATAGGAGGATCGTCACGAAATATTTATTAAAAGAACCATTACCATTACCCTACCATATATAGTTTCCATAGGAGGAACACTATACTATCCATAGAAGGAACACTTTACTATCCATATACCTTCCATAAAAGGAACACTATACCTTCCATAAAAGGAACACTATACCTTCCATAAAAGGAACACTATACTTTATTATTTAATATCCATGTAAGGAGCTAGTCACTTCCCTTGACGATACGTGCAATATCCGAAGATCGTTCACGTACCGTCAGGCAATCATTCATATATTTCACATTATCCATATAAGGCATACACTTATCTCTTAGGATAAGTGTATTAACAAACATATTGAGTATGCACACAGCCCCGAAAACGTAACACATAAATGGGGCTAGAAACTCACCTGAATTCTGCTTCTTTTTCTGATAGCTGTAAATCCCTTCTCTAACTGAGCTCGGCTGACTGTACAATTTACACGTATCAATACTCGTCTGATCTAATCTGGTGGCCTAGTATTAGCTTACTTTAACTTATCGCTTTATAATTTATTTTCTAATCAAACTTGGCTTTAGGCGAAGTTAACCCTCGGGCGAACTTAGCTCTAGGCGAAGTTAACCTTAGGCGAACTTTGCTTTACAGCGAAGTTGCCATCAGGCGAACTTGGCTTCAGGCGAAGTTGAACCTTAGGCGAACTTAACTTTACAGCGAAGTTGCCATCAGGCGAACTTAGCTTGCAGGCGAAGTTCATCAGGCGAACTTAGCTTGCAGGCGAAGTTCATCGCGTTGAAGGCGAAGTTGCCCAGATGAAGGCGAAGTTGCCCAGACAGCCGCTGTTCGGTTTCTTTTCAGCATTTTGAGCGATTTTAACACCCTTGCTATGGTTCAATATCACCCACTACGCTTCCCGACCATTTTTGGTCGCTTATACACTAAAAAGCTTGGATCTTTAAACCTCAAAGATCAAGAATCATACCTTTTTGAGCTTGTTTGGAATCTCGTTTAACTTGTTAACACAACTAATCGCTCTCTCTCGGACCTGCCCGATTCTTCCCTTGGCTCAGCCGGCCGGCGGTATGTGTGCGGTGTGTGTGTGTGTTTTTGGAGTGTTAGGGAGTTCGGTGAAAATGAAAGATATTTTGGGGTTTATGGGATATTTATATCCCTGAAATCCAATGGACCTAAGGCCCATTCTTATTTAACCCATCTCTATTAATCCGAATCCATAACCAACGTCCATTACCCGACACTAGCCCGACCCATACCAACCTCTATTCTTTTATTTATTTCCTGATAACCCGAGTAAACTTTCCCTCTATTATTAAGTAATATAATTAATGTTATCTTGAAATTTCGGGATGTTACATGTTAAAACTGAAAACCCATCAAAATTCAGAAATTGGGCTAATTCAGGTTTTCAAATAAAAAGATCTCAGTTTTTCACTGCTAACAACCAAACCATAAGTAATAATTCTTTTAATTCACGAAGGTTTGAATGGCCTCATAGACAATCCACAAGAAGGTATCCTGTTAGGACTCACAGAAATTATTATGATACTAACTTTGGACAGCCAAGGTACGGGATGTATCGACCCAAGACCAATCGGTCTTGGGTCCCCAGATTTTAATCATCTGCTTTAATCGTGCAGGAACAGTTGAACAGGGCTGCCAACAATCAATGGGTTGTGGATAGCGGCTGTTCCCGGCACATGACAGGTAACAAGAAATTGTTACACGATTGGAAACCTGTTCAAGGAGGAAGAGTGAGTTTCGCAGGAGAGAGCGGTGGAAGGACTACAGGAATAGGGACGGTGTCGAATGGAAAGATGACTTTGGAGAAAGTAAATTTTGTTGAAGAACTGAAGCTCAATCTGCTGAGTGTTTCGCAGATCTGTGACAAAGAGTACACCGTACATTTACAAAGAATGAGGCGATCGTGCTATATCCTGGTTTCAAGATACCAGAGAATTGGATTGTTATGAAGGCTCCAAGAGTGAAGAATACGTATATCATGGATATGAGGTCGACTGAGATGGCCACAGAAGAATCGTGTAATCTATCAAAAGCAACTGAATCGGAGTCCGAGTTGTGGCATAGGAGAATGGGGCATATTCATCTTCGGAAAATGAACTACCTTGTCAAAAATGGGCTTGTGCTGGGTGTTCCCTTGAAGAATTTCAACTTTGAAGACAAATGCTTATCATGCAAAAAGGGAAAGCAACACAAGAAATCCCATCTCACCAAGAAGGTCAATTCAATTGTCAGTACCCTAGAATTACTTCACATGGATCTCTTCGGTCCCGTGAATGTAAAAAGTCTAGGAGGAACATCTTACTGCTTGGTGATCACTGATGATTTCTCTCGATATTCCTGGGTATATTTCCTGAAGTCAAAGGATGAAACAGTGCAGATGGTAAAGAATTTGATTACCAAGGTTGAGAATATCATGGAGAAACGGGTTAAATTCATCAGGAGTGACAATGGAACTGAGTTCAAGAACTATGAGATGGAGATCTTCTGCTTACAGAAGGGGATAGAACACCAATACAGCGCACCGTATACACCGCAACAAAATGGAGTGGCTGAGAGGAAGAACAGAACCTTAATTGAAGGAGCCAGAACCATGCTGGCTAATTCGAAACTTTCTGTGGTGTTCTGGGCTGAAGCTGTTGCAACAGCCTGTTATATCCTTAATAGAGTGTTAACTGCTAAAAGATTAAATAAAACCTGTTATGAACTTATGCATGGGAGAAAGCCCAACTTGAGTGGTCTTGAACCATTCGGGTCCCCGTGTTCGATATTAAAGACCAATTCTAAATTTGGTGAAGTAGCCGGTGAAGGAATCTTAGTCGGATACGTTGTTGGGACTCCCAACAGATAACTTCGCTTGTCTAACAAGTTCGCCCATATAAGCGAACTTGTTAGCAACACTGATATCAAGGTTGAGGAAAGAATTGCTACGAAGATAGACTTTTTAAATACATCGACCAGCAAGGTTGAGGTGGTGTGTAACACTGATATCACAAGTTATAAATCACCAAAACCAAGCACGGGACCCGCTGGGGTTTTCGACTATGATAGACTTTTTAAATCTTTTAACATACCTTATCTGGATTTTGCAGAAGTTGAGGAAAGAATTGCTACGAAGATGATATGTGATGAGGAAGACACTTTGGTGCAACGACCACAGTATGATGAATGTCAGCCTTCCTCGTCAAATGCTGTCAATACCCCTACTGAAGAGGAATTCATCAATCCGTTTCACTCTCAACATCAATCACCCATTGATGAGCTATCTTCGAACTTGGAAGATAATCTGAATGTCAGTTCGGTTCCGACTACGAGAATTCACAAAGATCATCCTTTGGAGAACGTGATAGGTGATCTGTCCGCCGGTGTACAAACAAGAAAAAGCTTGAATGAGCACACCTGTGTTTACACATGCATTAAAGACACGGGCATTCTCAACGAATGCTTGTACACCTGCTTCATCAGCCAGATTGAACCAAAGAACTATCAAATGGCTCTTAAGGACAGCTCGTGGGTCGAAGCCATGCAAGAAGAGTTAGCACAGTTTAAGAAAAAGGAAGTATGGAATTTGGTTGCAAAACCGAAGAATGTGCATGCGATAGGCACGAAATGGGTTTTCAAATGTAAGAGAAATGAGAAAGGAATTGTTATCAGGAACAATGTGAGGCTGGTTGTTAAAGGCTTTAATCAGCAAGAGGGGATTGATTACAATGAGGTGTTTGCTCCTGTGGCAAGATTGGAAGCTATTCGTTTGTTTTTGGCATTTGCTGCTCATAAGGAGATGAAGGTCTTTCAGTTGGATGTGAAGAGTGCGTTCCTAAATGGTAAAGTCGATGAGGTTGTGTACGTTGAGCAACCTCCGGGTTTTCTGACCCTGACTTTCCCGATCACATGTACAAGCTAAGTAAAGCGCTGTATGGACTACATCAGGCACCTCGTGCCTGGTACTCAACGTTATCCGATTACTTGCTTGAGAATGAGTTTGAAAGAGGTAAGATTGATAGCACATTGTTCTTCAAGAGAAAAGGGAGCGACTTTCTACTGGTGCAAGTCTACGTGGACGACATTATCTTTGCTGCATCAAAGGTCGCCATGTGTCAGGAGTTTGAGGCCGTCATGAAGAAGAGATTTGAAATGAGTGCTATGGGTGAACTAACCTTCTTTTTAGGATTGCAGGTTGATCAGAAGAAAGATGGGATGTTCATTCATCAGACAAAGTATGTCCATGATGTTCTCAAACGTTTCAAGATGGAGGACAGCACTCCATATGATACTCCAGTCTGCGTCAATCACAAATTGGGTGCTGATTCAGACAACGATGCAGACGTGGACCCAACCCAATATCGGGCAATTATAGGTTCTTTAATGTACTTAACTGCTTCTAGGCCTGATATAATGTTTGCTGTTTGTCTTTGTGCACGCTTTCAGGCAAACCCAAAAGAATCTCATTTGAAGGGTGCGAAGAGGATACTGCGATATCTCAAAGGCAAGCCGAAGCTGGGGTTGTGGTACTCGAGAGGAGGAGACTTGGAGCTAGTCGCTTACACAGATTCTGATTATGGAGGGTGCAATCAGAGTCGGAAGTCAACGACAGGTGGATGTCAGTTTCTTGGTGGCAGATTAGTGTCATGGCAATGCAAGAAGCAGACCTCAGTCGCCATTTCAACCTGTGAGGCATAAATACATGGCAGCATCCAACTGCTGCTCCCAGGTTCTTTGGATTCAACAACAGTTGCGCGATTATGGTCTGAATTTCTCACTTACTCCTATTTGCATTGATAACACTGCTGCTATCTCAGTAACTAACAATCCCGTAAAGCACAGTAAAACTAAACATATTGACATTCGTCATCATTTTATACGGGATTGTGCTGAGAAGAAACTGATTATGCTCGAAAAGGTTGACACGTTAGATAATTTCGCTGACTTGTTCACGAAAGCGTTTGACAAAACTAGATTTCAAAACCTTGTTGAGCTGAATGTGATGATCAATCCCGAGTAACCATGTCGTGTGTTTTTGTGTTTAAAAAAAAAAAAACGTCACTATCGCTTAGAATTATGTCGGTTACTTCAGTTTGAAGGACATATCTTCGGATATGTTTGGTCCTCATTTCTACTTATAGAATATAAGAATAGCCATTAACCAGATAACTGAAACTGATCGGGGCGGTTTATGATGTGTTTTTATTCTTTTGCTGAAAATTACTCGATCATACTTAGTTAGAAGGACACATACTTGTATGTGGTCGGTCCAGCTGATCCATTGGATCTTCGGGATAGCCGTTTACCTGAAGACTTTGATTTGGTCGGGGCGATTGAAGTTAACTTTTTTTGTTTTCTTTCTTTCCGGGAGATGAAATTATTTTTCAAGTCTACTACTTCGTAAGAAGTTTCTTTACTATGTTAACAGAAAATTGATCCAACCTTGGAAAGTGATAGATATACTAATTTTGTGTGCTTAACTAGTGAAGTTATTAGGCCTAAAAGACTTTAGAACAGTCATTGTATGTCATGGTAGCTTTTTATGGTGCGTAAAAGTAGAAGTGATACTAACTAAATCTACTCGATTTTATGTGGAAACTCCTTAAGAGTTGTGCATGTCTTCATACATATCTTTCCGAATGATAGGCAGAAAAGCTATTCCAAGTCATACACGAGCCCGTGAGTGTTCTGATTCCCGTGAAGATAACCTGTCAAGACACTGCAGTGATCCAGATTCGGGACTTGCAGTTGTTTTCTACTTGAAGTTGTGTATATACAAGTTAAAAAAAAAAAAGGTATTCTAGAGTTCATAATGTTAATGATTATCAATCAAGACGCAAGAAGGTGAACGGGAAGCAGAGTCTAAGATCGAAGAGTAGTTACTACTTAATCAGACACTACGGGTCAAGGTCAATTCGGGGTGACTTGGGGAAAGCCAAATACGCTTTGAGAATAGATAGGAGGCATCATAATCTCTGAGTTGTTGCCCACTTAAGTTTTGAGCTTAATTGAACCTAACTCGTATCACAGAAACGATGAAAACCATTTTAAGTATATTACCTGCTTACAACCTGTCTCTTTATGTCATAATACAGCTGAACACGGATCTGTGTGACAGTCACGTAATTAGTATGATTCCTGTTCAGATCTTTTCTAAAATATGGTAGTCCCTGTCGAGACTGAAATTTGATCCCGTGTACTTTAATTTTTCAAATTTTTTTGTTACTTTTGTAATTGTTTGATTTTATACCTGGTTACTTGGTCTTGATCGTATCATTTAACGCTTTAAAGGAAGTTTTAAAACTTTATTGAAAATTGTTCAAAGTATAGGGGTTTGTTTTGTAAATACCGGCGAACTTGTTCATAACTTCGCCTGGAATAGGCGAAGTTATCGATAACTTCGCATGTACTAACTTTGACCCTATAAAAAGAAGTTTTAAGGTCAGACGATTTATTATTTTCCAAATCTCAGCGAACTTATCTCCGTATAACCTAAGCGAACTTATCGTTCTTCAATCTGTGTTAACTTTCTTTCGATTCAATCCGATTTCAAGGTGTGTAGGGTTCTTTTATCGTAAAATCTCTGTCAATTGAGGTTAATCATCGGTCGTTTCGACTCGATTAACGACCTCGTTCTTTCGAACCTTAAACACCCGATTTCAAACTTGTTATTACGTGATAGTAATTTACTTGAACGTCTAAAACTTCATAAAATCATGTGTTACGGAGTCCTCGATCTCCAATTTCATCATCTACACGTCGTTCGATAAACCTAACTGTTGCCGATTCGAATTCGGCGAAGTTACAGTTTAGGCGAAGTTATCCGTAACTTCGCCTGAGGTATAACTTCGCCTGATAATTAAGTTTGAAACAGTTTAGGAGGCGATGTTGTGGTTAGGCGAAGTTCTCTTTAACTTCGCCCGGACCATTTTACTTAACGGTTATCAGACGAAGTTCAAGTTGAAGCGAAGTTGTTTCCCAACTTCGCCCCACCTTTAACTTCGCCTATTCAGAATAGATCACAACTTCGCTCATGGTAACAGGCGAACTTGTGATTTGCCTTGACGTTTATCTAACTTAACCTGTTTGTTGCAGATATGGCTGCTGTTGCTGGAGCAGGTGGTGCAGGCGGTGATGACGGAGGTGATAACCAGAGACAGTTCTTCCCGGGTCACAACATGTATATAACATTAGACCCGGAGGCGAGCGGAGTTGATGATTTCCACGAAATCATCACATTTCTTTTACGCTCGCGGATATTCCACGCGATTACAACAACTCTGCCGATATCCTTGCCCAACATTGAGGATTTTTGGCAGACCGTGGAATATGACTGTAGAGTCGAACCCCCTGGTGATGCGCGCAACAGTAAACAATCAGATTGTTCAGTTCTCTTCTGAACAAATCCGGACGGCTTTACGGTTTGGAAATGAGACAAGGGATGACCTGACAGAGTTTGTAGCTCCTTTCCGTGATGGAGCGTTTTTGAGGATGGGATACTCTGGTCCCTTGGGGGATACGCAGAGAAGAAAGGGATTATTTGTTTGGTATATGATGAGCAGTTGAGGCTCTTCGTGATTAAGAGATATGACGGTGTTCAGTATTTCCAGACTGTTAAGATCGTTGAATACACTGCCAGAATGTGAAGTGAAAGACTTAGCCAGATTGGGGTTGATTAACCGAAGTGATGATAATATGGCTAGAGTTATTGGGAAAATTGTGTGGAAAGAGAGTATAAAAGAGAAGCAATTTGAGTTGTTGAAACCACAAAAGGGAAAACTTGTTGAAGACAAGGATAGAGGTTTGAGAGCAGATGGAAAACCTTGGATGATTATGAAGTATAAGCCGATCCGGTGCCTTAAAGAAGTGCCGATGAAACAGATGCCCAAGGATGTGCTCAAAGATCTAAAGTGGTGGTTTGTTGATTGTGAAACAGCTGAAGCAGTGATGGAAGACGAAGATGAACAAGAGGTGCTAAGAGTGTACGATCTGATGCATCTAGTGAACTTGTCGCAAGCTGATCTGCAAGTGCTGAATGAGAAGAAAATCTTTTATATTCCTGCTTGGAAAGACGAAGCGAAGAAATATCAAAGAATTGTATCAGTTTGTGTACGCGAAGGAGTTCATGCTTGAAGATGAAGATGCAAGATTGTTGAAGATTACAAGACACGTGTTTGAAGCTAAAGAGATGAAGCTACTGCCAAGGGGGAGTCTGTTGGTGCATGATGTCAGTAGTTCAGTGTCGAGTGTCTGTAATCGTGTTAGTTAGATTTGAGTTTTGTATGTAGGCGAACTTGTGGAACAAGCGAAGTTAGGAACAACTTCGCCTGAACTTACCAGGCGAAGTTGTCGCCTATATAGTCTGCTAGGTTACGGCAGTTGTTAAATAGATTCACAGAAGTTGTCATTCGAGTTCGAAAGAGTTTGTATTCAGTGATCATAGTATCACGTGTTAACGGTTGCAATATAACGTCTTTGTGTTTATTGTAACGTGTTTAATCGTTTAGTCTTCTACGCTCGTAACGTCTTACGTAGGGATTCCGCACCTACGTAGAACGCGATATCTCGTGTAGATCCGGCTGGGAACCTACAATAGGGTATCGTTTGTCACTTTACCTGAACCTGAAGTGAATCTCACAACCCAACTGTTAGGTTTAGTAATTACTGCGCAATTAATCTTAAAGAATCCGTGATAAGTCGGTTATCACTTTACCTGAACCTGAAGTGAATCTTTCTCTCATAATTGTTTACAAACTTTTCCAAGTAATCGTGTGTTCTTATAATCATCTTTACAAACTGCTTGACATCGATTGTCCGTCTAGACAATTAATAACAATGAACTTTACTTTCACTTTCCACTGATTCCCTGTGGAGACGACCTTACTTACCTGTACTAGTTATAGGTATTTAAGCTTCATAAATACTTGTTTTTTATTAGAGCACGACATCTACATCAAACGCTCATTGGGCCGACAAAATTCATTGCATTACTAATTCGTTAATTAGTTGGGATAATCAAAATGCCATGTAACGCTCATGGGCTGTCCAACTCAGCTGTTTTTTCGTTAGTTCGTTGGGCCATTCAAATGGCCATGGAAAGCTCATGGAAGGCCAACATCCACAATTTATATTTCGTTAGTTTATTGTAAATTTAATAATCTAAATTTTAAACTGACTTAACTCCTCATGTAGTCATCACACATTAATCTTATTGACTACATCATTTAATAACTATTTACGCAATGTACCCCCCTCATCTTATAAACTTTTACTTTTAATCCCCGCGACGCAATTCCTCAGTTATTAACACAACATTATTATTTTCACATAATGGTTCCTCAATTTATCCTTCATTTTATAAATCCTCATTTTTGGTCCCTATAGAATGTCTCATTCAACAAACCAACGTAATTCTCGACATCAATCGTTTGATTCTCACGACCACCGTATAGCTGCCTGTATCACCAAAGAGATAACTGCTACAATCCCTAGGATAGTGACACAAATTCAAAACATAAATGCAACCGACTCAACTTTTCCCGCTAATTCCTCTGCTAGTGACTACAAACCATCTACCTTCACTCATCCTCACAACAAGAAACGTAAGAACCTTGCTGCAACAAATCCTGATCACCCGCAAGTTTCCTCAAACAAGAAACCTTACCTCGGTCCTTTTACGTTATGCTCCATTTGTAACTATCATCACTCGGTTAGATCCTTATGTCGTCGCTGCATCCAATGTAACTGTTATGGTCATCTTGCTAACACCTGACTTGTCCCGCCTACTGCACAAGCTGTTCCGCAACAACCTACCCCTCATGCTCAACCTAATGTTCCTAATACCCGTGCTTGCTACCATTGTAAGGACCCAAGTCATCTCCGTAATACGTGCCCTCAACTTACCCAAGCTCATCAAGCCCAATCTACGACTATACCCTACTACTTGACCCATGCTCACCAGGCTCAAACCCATCAACCTCATCCCATCAATCAAGTCAGCCTTACTTAACCCAACTCTATCAAACCCCGCAACCGCAAGCTCAAGTTTACCAGGCATATTTCCACCAAACAACTCTTTTGCAAACCGTTCAAACTCCAGTTTTCCAAGCAATGTCGAATCAACCTATCTCAACTGATTCTACTCCTGCAACTCTTCATAGCACCTCAAGACATGTCAATTAAGCTACTCAACGATCGTGAAGACCTTTGCCGTTCCCTTTATCTATCTTAATTTATTTTGTATTTGCTTAATTACGTATTGTAACGCTTCTTTATGGCTTTGAACTATTTCCCCTTTGAACTATTTATCTTCTATCCCTTGACTAAAGTCCATTTTGTTGTTTATTAAAGCCTACTTCTATCTTATTTCTTTACCTTCATTAACATTAACCATATATAATCTACCCTTTCTTAAACTTTAAATACTTATATCTTTACGTTCAAAAGTCTTAAAAATTTCTTTGCTTTATTAAAATCCACCACAACTTTTGAAATAATTTTATACATTGGTGACTTTCTAGTGTTCTAAATTAAAACTCCTTAAAACTTTTGTTTCCTCAAAGTCATGTTTGTAATCAAACGTTTTGTAAATCCACACGATGAGACGAATCATATGGACCATCCGACGACAACAATAATTATGGTCCGGAACATAATTATCGAAGTTCACGCATGGAAATCATGAAGGGTAAAGTTGTGTGTCGTAATACAGAATAGAAAGTAGTTGGGATAACGGTAACCCATGACCTAATAACCCATGACCTATATTCGTTTACCCAGTGAAACCCATTAACCCAATTTGTAAACCCATTTATAAATCAATAACTTGGACCTTAATTGTCGGAATTGATTTTGGAAATCTCTTATTATCATTGAAATCGGCCTTAACCGACACCCCTAATATGTTAATTGTATCAAATCTTGATCCTTCTTTCCTTTTAACCTAACCGACACTCGTTTAATCTTGTTGGACACGAAAACATTGTTATTAATTCAATTAAACACCCTGATAGCATCTATGTACCATCGCGAACAAAACACATATACTTAATTTGATCATAACAGCCCACAATTGCCTGTTCATCATCGTTTTTGGCCGCCGCTTGCTGTTCTTCGTAACCCATCAAATAGCGACATACGAGGTAATTAATTACATCAATAGGATCACTCTAACATGCTCATCCATAACCCCAATATCAATCCGATTGATTATGTCAGGATGGATCGAATTGATATTGTTAGGGTTTGTTCTTGTTTGGGTTCTGGCCGAGTTTGTATTTAACTTATGAGAACTACTTCACAATCACTTGTAGCTGGTAGCACAGTTGGTACAGAACATTCGTTTAGGGGCAGGGTCGAAGGTTCGACCCCCTGCACCGTTGCTTTGTGAAAAATTATTAATATTATTCTTTTTAAGTAAATTATAACTATATTAATAATAATAAAAATTAAATAAGGTTATTTTAATAAACACCGGCCTTGTAATACCCGTTTAACTCTCATTTTTGTTCTCGTATATACATAAAGGCTTATACACGTATATGTAAATATAACTAAAGTATATTATAATTTGAAGACTAATGTTTTAATCAAGTAAACTATATATATAAAGATATCTATAAATCTAAAGGTAAAATTTTTAAGATGTGTTTTACCTATATAAACCAAACTAATAATTTTATAATATATTATAAGAATATGTAAAGGGATATAATTTTTTATAATAAATCTTATATATGATATTATATTTATAATATTAACTTAATATTGTTTATCTAGACGTCGTAATAAATCTTGTACTTTACTTAAGCGTATCTTCGTATTCTTTTCCTTATTAGGCCTTATCGTCAACGCGCGTGATCCGCTTTCGTCATTATTATTGTTATCTTTTTACTATTGTTCGTCTATTGAGGTGAGTACCACATTCCCCTTATTTTACTCGTTTTCTCAGGTTTTGGGGACATATGCGTAAACATATTTCTCACATATACTTATACACAAAACTGAAACTTTGTTTTATGTGTTAACAACTTATACCTTACTTGTTTATGTGCTTATTTGCTTTGTATGCTTCCGCATTCAGAGAGGTCCAACATAATCTCAGTCTAGTATGATCATACGCTAGTCGTTAGCCTTTGTGCTTCTCGACATCTCAGTTATACTTGCTCATTTGGTTATTTTGTTATTCTCATATGACTTGTTGCAGCTACATATTTTTGTTATATATACTATATGATATAATGCTAAATATATATGTTTCCCTTGTTTATTTTATTTAATATTTTAATAGTTTGTATTCGTTTTTAGTCGAGATTTGTATACTACTAACGTTTTTATATTTCGTAGGTTCCGGGATTTGATCGAGATTAAAAAGGGCGAAAAACGAGCTAAAACGAGCCGAAAGGGAGATCGGGAACGCGTCAGGAAGAACCAGAACAGAGAACCGGTCAGACTGGCCCCATAAAAAAGCATCTCGCGTCGCGCGAAGGGGGGGAGGCCAAATGCCCTCCGCGCGGCGCCTAGGCAACACTGGACTTAATTAATTTCGGTTTCGCTTAATGTCGGGCCTTGTTTTGGTTATTTAAACACATTTAACTTAAACCTGACATAACCTTAAAGCCCCTAGCCAATTTTGGAGAGTTATTGGAGCATATGTTCGAGCTTTGCGGTGATTTCGAAGGCAAGAAGACAGCCGGTGAAGAGCTACACGTTCACATTCGAGTTTACGGGTTTTATCATCTTCGATTCCCGTTCTTTATATTTTCACCATGTTTTCGTTATTACTTGTTTTGTTTAATTTAGACTTCATGATGCTAGGCTAAATTCCATAAGTTACCTAGGTCGTGATGAACCTTAGTTCGGTTTGATTTTATTTGGATTTCCTTTCGTTATGGATTTTATGTTCTAAGTAAACGGTTGAGTTTGATTTAATTGATGCGTATGATTGCTTGGTTTTGTTTACTTGAATTTATTGTTTCACATTTCGCTTGTTGATTGTTTCATAGGATAGGGTTTTGTTAGGTCATTTACTGTGTGTTCTTGGCTAGTTTGTGATTAATATGCATTAAAAATCATAGAAACAATAAAATCAATTAAACAGATAAAAGTGAACTGCTAGCCTAAAAAGCTGTAAGGTGATAGGTTGTTGATAGATCTTTGTTGGTCAGGATTGCTAGATTTAGTTCTTCGTAAGGAGTCCGTCTAGGTTTGATTGTCAGCTTAGTCTATTAAGTTAATTGAGTCTGCTTTGCTATCTTTTGAATTCCGCGTTGTAAGGTAGGTTTTCGTCATAAAAGATACTTAGACATAAGCGATTAAATAACCATAAGAAAGTTTAATATAAAACTGGTGAGTCTTAAAACTTGTTAGAAATCCATAGGCGTCTTCTTGAAGTTCAAGGGTCCTGTCCGGGTATTCTGTCAATGGTCTATTTTATGATCCCAGTTCCATAACGTGAGTTTTCCATTTAATTAATAACCGTAACTTTGGGGATTCTAGCCTAGGTAGTTATCTTTGTCATCTGAATTAATCTAAGTGTTTACTTGTTTATTAGTTTAAAAGTAATTAGGTTTAAGTTTTATTATTAATTAATTAATTAGTTTTAAGGTTATGATTATGCTTTATTATTATTATTATTATTATTATTATTATTATTATTATTATTATTATTATTATTATTATTATTATTATTATTATATTAATTAGGGTTAAGTTTTATTAGTTTATTATTAGTTTAATTAAAGTAATCATTAGTTATTATTATTTAGAGTTTTAATTATTTAGTATTAAGTTCCCCCTCAAATATTATTAATAAATAGTCGTGTTTTGTAGTTGAGTATAATTTGCTAGTTTCATAATTAAAAGAGTCTCGTGGGTTCGATATCCGGACTTACTTAGTTGTACTAGAGTCGATCGGTTCACTTGCCGGTTAGTAGTTTAGTCTAGTTTTAGAGAGTCTAGAGTATTACTTAGTGTCTAGATTAGTGTAATTTTAGTTAATAATTATTAGACTACTTTTAGCACATTAAGTTTTTGGCGTGTTGGCCGGGGACTCTTGGAGATTGCGTTATTAGCTCTAGTTGGACTTACTTGCTATATTTGTGCTATTGTGTTTTTGCTTTTGAGTTTTTAGGGTTTTAGTTAAATTTATTTTTACGTGTTTATTTATTTATTTATTTTTCTTTGGTCGTAGGTGTCTAATTGTCCGTATCTTTTTCTTGTTCTTGTAATTATGTGTGAAATTTGTAATGGACCTCACTTTACCATTAAATGTCCATACTATAGTAACCTTAATTGTGATACGTGTGGTGACCCTCATTTACCCTATGATTGTCCATACAAGGGTTCTAGATTTATTTGTTATACATGCGTTGGTTGTCATATTACTCGTGCATGTCCATATAATCGTACTAACCCTTCTGTGCAGCCGGTGCAAAATTTTTCACACGGACCTTTTCCGTATTATTTTGATAATTCGTATTAGCAACCTCAGCAAAACCAGGAGCAGTGTTATGATCAATTTTCTAAAAGCCTTTCTGATGAGGATGTAGCTGCTATGGGTAGGATAGAAAAGATGTTGGTCCAGTACATGGCTACAGATACCCAAAAGATGTTCGTTGAGCATGATACCATCTTCAAAAATCACCAGGATATTATTACAGATCTCCAACGTCAAGTAGAAGAAATTTCAAGGAGACTGGATGAAGAAGATGAAATAGAGAGGTTGGGATCCTTGGAATATGTTGAGCAGTCAGATGAGGAGATCATTCAAGTAACAGAGGCAAAAATGGATGTTGAAGTCCCACCTCCGGTTTCACATGCTATTATTGATTTTTGGAGTGACTCTGATGATGAGATAAATGAAGAAGAGTGGGCTGCTTATCAGAGGTCGTTAGTGAAGAAAGAAGAGATAGAGGATGACGTGGATTTGGAAGATTCACTTGAGTTGATGTTTGGCGTTGAGGAAGAGGTTGTGAATGAATTGAGTGAGGAAGATGAATTCCTTGATCTGGAGTTGGATGGATTGTCAGAGTATGACGAGGGAGACACATTAGACGTTAATGGGGATGTTGCGTTTTTTGAGGCCCTACTTGTAGAGGACGTTATATATGAGGATGCGGTGTTGGAGGAAGAACACCATTGCCGGCCCGTGGACTGTGTTTTGAATGATGATCAGGAATCAAAACCACGGGATAAGGCCAAGGATGATAGGTTACCTGAAAACCGAAGTTGCGTATACTTTAGAAGATGGTTTACGGGAGTGAAAAAGCCATTAAAAGTCAAACACGACCAGTCTTCTCGATACATACAACACATTCGGCTTTTGCCAGGTAAATTTAAATATAGGTGGTCTGACCCGTTATTGATTTTTAATTCTAATTTAATATTTTACGGTTCCACCATTGATATATTACTGTTTGATAAATTCCGGGTGGAACTGAACGGGTTGGATAGGGTCCAGTTCAAGGAGAAACCTCCTGATTAAGTTCAAGTGTTGGGAGGTTTCACAAAGTTTGTATAATTCATCGAGTCACTAACGTAGTTTTTGTAGTTTGTCTTTGTTTTGTTTTTTTTTTTTTTTTTTTTTGAATTTTGTTTTTTTGAAGTTTGAGTGAGCTAGAGAAATGATCCCCAAGGAAGAGTATATTGCAAAAGATAAGTGTGGGGATGATGGAGCAGCTGAAACGTATACTTCATATTTATTATTTGCTGCTCATGATTTTTATTTTTCGGTTGATGTGAAACACTTTAATTGCTTAATATCTATCATTATGATAAGATACATTTTTAGATATGTTTGTTTTGTTTTGCCGCTTGAGTTCATGTGAGAGAGAAGGAGTTACTATTTGCAGAGCACGTTCATAGTTGTATTGCATTCATGGAAGAAGACTTTGGCATCATGTTTCATTCGCATATTATCAGTTAAGTCTTTTCCATTTCCGTCGTAGGTTGGGGTGCGACAGATTGGTATCAGAGCCGAAGGTTTAAGATGGGTCGTTAGAAATTGCCTTAGTCACATGTTTAGGAACCCTATACGTGCCTATCTGTTTACCTTTATGTGTTTAATTGTTAATTGTTACACTTTCTTAGATAATTATTTATTATTTATTTTTATGCACACACACACAAACTCCGAGGCTATGCCTCAACATTCAAAAAAACTTTTCGAAATTAGATTGCTTTTATTTTCGGGAAATTCCTTAAGAATTCCCACATGTTGTTTTCACTCGTAAACCTTAAGGCTAGGTTATGTGGCATGTCCCTATGAAAAATGAAAGGGGAAGAGAAGTTGTGAGTTGGGCACTGGCAAAACGGTTCCAAGAACCAAAGGTAAGACGCTATTCCTTACCTGGGTGATAACCTGACCAGAGTACTCAACCCTATGGACCCGAGCGAGACACATAAATGCCATATGACTGACACCTTTGGTTAATTTTAACCGAATTCACGGTGATTCGTGGCTAAACTCGGTTTTCCCGATTATTGTGTTCCGTTATTTAAATGGTTAGTTTGGTGAAAAATCCATGGAACCCATGGGCACTCTACTATCCATTTCTTAACTTGTTTTCGTATTTTTGTTAGAGTAATCAAACGTGGTGATTCACAAGATACTCCGACTACCCATATTTATTTCTATAGTTCGCTATTTAGTTTGGTCGGTTAAAACGCTATGTAACGCTCATTGGGCCGACAAACTTCAATGCATTGCTAATTCGTTAATTAGTTGGGACAATCAAATTGTCATGTAACGCTCATGGGCTGTCTAACTCAGCTGTTTTTTCGTTAGTAAGTTGGGCCATTCAAATTGCCATGGAAAGCTCATGGGAGGCCAACATCCACAATTTATATTTTGTTAGTTTATTGTAAACTTAATAATCTAAATTTTAAACTGACTTAACTCCTCATGTAGTCATCACATATTAATCTTATTGACTTCATCATTTAATAACTATTTACGCAATGTACCCCCTCATCTTATAAACTTTTACTTTTAATCCCCGCGACTCAATTCCTCAGTTATTAACACAACATTATTATTTTCACATAATGGTTCCTCAATTTATCCTTCATTTTATAAATCCTCATTTTTGGTCCCTATAGAATGTCTCATTCAACAAACCAACGTAATTCTCGACATCAGTCGTTTGATTCTCACGACCACCATATAGCTGCCTATATCACCAAAGAGATAACTGCTGCAATCCCTAGGATAGTGACACAAATTCAAAACATAAATGCAACCGATTCAACTTTTCCTGCTAATTCCTCTTCTAGTGACTACAAACCATCTACCTTCACTCATCCTCACAATAGGAAACATAAGAACCTCGCTGCAACAAATCGTGATCACCCGCAAGTTTCCCCAAACAAGAAACCTTACCTCGGTACTTTTCCGTTATGCTCCATTTGTAACTATCATCACTCGGTTAGATTCTTATGTCGTCGCTGCATCCAATGTACCCGTTATGGTCATCTTGCTAATACCTTACGTGTCCCGCCTACTGCACAAGATGTTCCGTAACAACCTACCCCTCATGCTCAACCTGATGTTCCTAATACTCGTGCTTGCTACCATTGTAAGGACCCAATTCATCTCCGTAATACGTGCCCTCAACTTACCCAAGCTCATCAAGCCCAATCTACGACTATACCCTACTACTTGACCCATGCTCACCAGGCTCAAACCCATCAACCTCATCCCGTCAATCAAGTCAGCCTTACTTAACCCAACTCTATCAAACGCAACCGCAAGCTTAAGTTTACTAGACATATTTCCACCAAACAACTCTTTTGCAAACCGTTCAAACTCCAGTTTTCCAAGCAATGTCGAATCAACCTATCTCAACAGATTCTACTCCTGCAACTCTTCATAGCACCTCAAGACATGTCAATTAAGCTACTCAACGATCGTGAAGACCTTTGCCGTTCCCTTTATCTATCTTAATTTATTTTGTCTTTTCTTAATTACGTATTGTAACGCTTCTTTATGGCTTTGAATTATTTCCCCTTTGAACTATTTATCTTCTATCCCTTGACTAAAGTCTATTTTGTTGTTTATTAAAGCCTACTTTTATCTTATCTTTTTACCTTCATTAACCTTAACCATATATAATCTACCATTTCTTAAACTTTAAATACTTATATCTTTACGTTCAAAAGTCTTAAAAATTTCTTTGCTTTATTAAAATCCACCACAACTTTTGAAATAATTTTATACATTGGTGACTTTCTAGTGTTCTAAATTAAAACTCCTTAAAAATTTTATTTCCTCAAAGTCATGTTTGTAATCAAACGTTTTGTAAATCCACACGATGAGACGAATCATATGGACCATCCGACGATAACAATAATTATGGTCCGGAACATAATTATCGAAGTCCTCTCATGGAAATCATGAAGCCTAAAGTTGTGTGTCGTAATACAGAATGGAAAGTAGTTGGGATAACGGTACGAATGTAAACATGATAAGGACATGGTGGATACGCCGCTGGTACATCCTATATATAAGTGCCCTTATCGGATTTACATTTGAAGCGTTATTTTAACTATTCAAAGTTCGGTGTTATGAATTTTTAAATTTAATTTTAAAATTTTCATTTACTCAAAATCTATTGGTGTCGTTATAGTAATCCTTTAATTTGGGACGAAATTTACTAAAGTAGGGGAGACTGTAACAACTCGGACTTTTAAACCCGACCCACTCTTACGTTCGGGCTATTTATATCGCGTTTATAAAAAAAATTAATTATTATGTTATTATTTAATTAGTTATGTAAAACATATTTATAACTTTCATAATTTGGCAAAAATTAACCTAAACTTATACTTTTACCCAATTATGTTTCCACCTTAAGTCCTCAGGGTCCAAAATGCAAATATTATATATATTATTATTTTAACTTAATAACCCATGACCTATATTCGTTTACCCAGTGAAACCCATTAACCCAATTCGTAAACCCATTTATAAATCAATAACTTGGATCTTAATTGTCGGAATTGATTTTGGAAATCTCTTACTATCATTGAAATCGGCCTTAACCGACACCCCTAATATGTTAATTGTATCAAATCTTGATCCTTCTTTCCTTTTAACCTAACCGACACTCGTTTAATCTTGTTGGACACGAAAACATTGTTATTAATTCAATTAAACACCCTGATAGCATCTATGTACCATCGCAAACAAAACACATATACTTAATTTGATCATAACAGCCCACAATTGCCTGTTCATCATCGTTTTGGCCGCCGCTTGCTGTTCTTCGTAACCCATCTAATAGCGACATACGAGGTAATTAATTACATCAATAGGATCGCGCAAAGATGCTCATCAATAACCCTAATATCAATCCGATTGATTATGTCAGGATGGATCGAATTGATATTGTTAGGGTTTGTTCTTTGTTTTGGTTCTGCCGAGTTTGTATTTAATCTATGAGAACTACTTCACAATCACTTGTAGCACAGTTGGTAAAGAACATTCATTTAGGGCGACCCCCTGCACCTGTTACTTTTTGAAAAATTATTAATATTATTCTTTTTAAGTAAATTATAACTATAATAATAATAATAAAAATTAAATAAGGTTATTTTAATAAACACCGGCCTTGTAATACCCGTTTAACTCTCGTTTTCGTTCTCATAAATACATAAGGGCTTATACACGTATATGTAAATATAAGTAAAGTATATTATAATTTGAAGACTAATGTTTTAATCAAGTAAACTATATATATAAAGATATTTATAAATCTAAAGGTAATATTTTTAAAATGTGTTTTACCTATATAAACCAAACTAATAATTTTATAATAGATTATAAGAATATGTTAAAGGGATATAACTTTTTATAATAAATCTTATATATGATATTATATTTATAATATTAACTGAATATTGTTTATATAGTCGTCGTAATAAATCTTGTACTTTACTTAAGCGTATCTTCGTATTCTTTTCCTTATTAGGCCTCATCGTCAACGCGCGTGATTCGCTTTCGTCATTTTTATTGTTATCTTTTCACAATTGTTCGTCTATTGAGGTGAGTACCACATTCCCCTTATTTTACTCGTTTTCACACGTTTTGGGGACATATGCGTAAATATATTTCTCACATATACTTATACACAAAACTGCAACTTTGTTTTATGTGTTAACAACTTATACCTTACTTGTTCATGTGCTTATTTGCTTTGTATGCTTCCACATTCAGAGAGGTCCAACATAATCTCAGTCTAGTATGATCATACGCCAGTCGTTAGCCTTTGTGCTTCTCGACATCTCAGTTATACTTGCTCATTTGGTTATTTTGTTATTCTCATATGACTTGTTGCAGCTACATATTTTTGTTATATATACTATATGTACAACTAAACTGGTGTGTTGCTCACTCAACATGTGTTGTTGACAAAATTCTATTTTATACGCATATGCAGGTTATTGCTTGAATTAGTTGCAAGACTTTGTGAAGATTTAGTGAAGAATTATGTTAGAAAAGATAAAATCAAGAATTAAATTTGTGTTTAATGTTTGTTTAATGAGTTGTATTTTGTATTTGATTTATTTGGAAATTGAATAAAATTAATAGATATTGTCATATAAATATTGCATGATAGTACCTTGAGAGCTGTGGCAATCAGTTCGCGCCCAAGCATTTTTGCCATAGGTTGGGGTGTGACAATGAGGAAGATGAAAATGAGAAGAAAGATGATGATGACCACTAGTTTGATAGCTTTGATGAACCTCGTGGTAGTAATGGTGGAAATGGCGATGATAGTGGCAGTGGTGATGCTATTGGAAATAAGGCGGGAGATGATGAACCGCCATAGGAGGCCTAGAAAACTCGTGAAACGGATGCTACTGTTAAGGCTGAGATCGCCTCTTTATTTAATGTTTATTCTTTTGCAGGCAACGAATCACCAGTTGAGAAAGCTGTGGAAGACAATAATGAAGACAGTTATGATGGCATCAACTATTCTCCTAACCCAGACCCTCTGGTTAGAGAGAATGTGGAGCCTACTATTGAAGAACCAGTTGTTGCTCCCTCCATTAAGGCTAAGGCTGCTCGAAAGAATTCTCGTAAAGGAATCAAGTATTATAATGTGTGCAGAATGGAAAGCATGCGGTGGAGATCAAAGTCGAACCATGACTCGGATCCCATTCTCTATGCAAGGTGGCACCAAGATAGCAAGAGCTGGGCTATATGGTGTGCAAATGGTGATCCGACATATCTCACATACGGGGATATGCACTCTTTGTCCATCCTCGACATGAAATACTTCAGAAAAACCATAGCTCGAAAAGATGACAAAGAATCGGTGCAGTCATGGTTCAAAGGCTTTCTGAGGCACGAATGGAGGAAGGACTACCCGACGTTCACCATCAATCCGGGTAGGTCCTACAATTCAAAGGAATTGAACCCGTTCACCAACAAGCCGTCCAAAGGTCGAAGATACAAGATGCCTGAAGATCATGGTGAGCCAATCTTTCACAGCATGCCCTTTGAAGACGACGTTCTCTTTGACTTCGTCGTGTGGGAGTTCAACAACCAGCATGGTGAAGTCATCATTCACTGCAAGCGCACTCATGACCTGCGGTTCTTTGATGAACACGAAATGGAGGAAGGACTACCCGACGTTCACCATCATCAATCCGAGTAGGTCCTACAAGTCAAAGGAGTTGAACCCGTTCACCAACAAGCCGTCCAAAGGTCGAAGATACAAGATGCCTGAAGATCATGGTGAGCCAATCTTTCACGGCATGCCCTTTGAAGACAACTTTCTCTTTGACTTTGTCGTGTGGGAGTTCATCAACCAGCATGGTGAAGTCATCATTCACTGCAAGCACACTCATGACCTGCGGTTCTTTGACGAACACGAACTCACGGGTTTTGGACTGAGAGACCTAAAGAAGCTTGTGAGTCTCCTCTGTCTACGATAGAAGATGCCCGTCGTGACAACACAAACGCCATCTTCGGAAAGTTCAACAAGTTCGTCAAACTACTTGTTGAAAAGCAACCATTTCAAGATCCAGAAGATATCTTCGAGTACGAGTCCGAGTGCGAGTTATGATGGAAGTCAATAAGACAGATACTAAATACTAGAGGGAGATAGTAAGGCCATTTCTAGTATTAGTGTTTGGTATTTGTAACATGTATTTTGTTTGTATTTTGTTATGTGTATCTCTTGTATGTTTGGGCACTAGATCATATGTACTTAAGCCCATTCGGCTATTTGGTAATGAAACATATGTGCATGAAAACACACACTATATAATGTGTGTGCATCTCATACACATCACAACCTTTTGAAAAACCTAATTCTCTAACTTACAAATTCTCTTTTTTCTCTTTCACCTTCATGACAATAAACATACAAACAAGATCCGAGATCTCGGTCGTAACTAGTTGTGTCCGCCAACTAGTGTAGAGGTTGATCTAAGAAAACTAGTAATAGTTGTTGTGTTGTTAGATCCGGTGTAGGGACCTACAAAAGTTAAATGGATAATGAATTTGTCAAAAGGTATGGATATGCCTCACTATATACAGTGAGGGCATTTCATACCAACTTTCTATTTATAATAACCTAATGGGCTTAATATAAAAGGTCTCGGGACGAAACATACAACCAAGTAAATTATTACAAGCACGTTAGACAACAAGAATAATACATAAGACTAAGTACACAAAATGGGCTCTACATAATCCAACTCAAGAATTATTATTCTATTATAGTCAAATGAGGGAGTAACATTCTTGTTGGTAATTTCCAGGTAGGAGGAGTTGTGTGGAATTCAAAACCGATTTCTCTACTATTGATTAAGAAAGAAAGCTAAACATGATTCACATTTTGAATGTTCTGGTCAATTTCAAAAAATACTTGTCGAATCTTATTAATTATCTGAAACTATTGTATCTCCACCTTTAAATTACTTTTTTTCGTTTTTAGTTAGTTATAATTTTACCCCAACTAATTTAATTAAGTGCCACTCAAAAGTGATTAATTTAAATCTTAAGAAAAACATTAAAACCTCTAAACCACATATGAAATGAATAAACGTGATATGTCAATATAAGTAGACTAGTTTGAGGCATGTGTACAACACGAGCAGCTCTTGAAAATACAATATTTAATAAATAATTAGTATACAAGTAACAATAAACCCATAAACATTATTAATGGAGTCGTTGTACAATAGTCTTTTAAACAATTTTAAAATAAAAGATAATTATAAATATCAAATGTTTGGAAAAAGAATAGGAAGTAAATATTAAATTAACAAATTTAAAGTATAAATTTTAAGAACGGTAACTATTATTTTACTATTATAAAATTGTTAAAAAATGTGAGAATTAATATAGTAGTGATAAGTGGCAAAACTTGTATCTTTTATTAGATACTATAGATATAGATGGATCAGTACTCAGTATATGTGAATTTCGTTAGAGGTGGAACTTTGTCCTGTTATGATGTACACACATACATATATAATGTTATACTTATATTTTTTATGTAGTAATTTACAAGTTTGGAAACCAAATATGTTGAGTACTGACAGGACAAATTTTGAAACCACATATATGTGCATTACTTGATGAACGAAGGAGAAAGGGGAAGCGTATAATGAACGTGGTGGTGGGTTCAGGGTTTAATTAAGTCTGGGTATATTAACATTTAACCCCCTCCATATTCACTAGTTTTTATTTGGTTTCCAAATTTATAAATTGCTACATAAAAAGTATAAAAATAACATTATATATGTATGTGTGTGTAGGTGTGTACATATAATTCTTGAAAACTTACACGCATGTACCACATTAGACGGTACATCATACCAAAGCGATCTGAAATGAGCCTACCACCCCATTATACCGAATTTTAGAAACCTGTCGAATTGCGACCCCGTTCTACATTCTCGTACCGGATCGTATCACGAACCATGTGACTATGGTCTCAAGTTCGAAACCTGACTAAGGAGGTTTTAATGGTGGGTTTACTCATTGATGGTGTTCTTGAGTAAGTCAGACCTCGAGCGTCACAATTAGTATGCACAGTTGACATTATGTCTCAGGAACACTCACTCAAGTATTAGGGGTGGATTCAAACGCTATCAATTAAAATCGTTGTTATTATTATTATTATATTTTTATGTGATTATGTATATAATGATAATTATAATCTTAATCCACTCGTGATGTCAAAAGTAGTGGTGTGAACGAGCCAAGCTAAGCCCGAGCTCGGCGACTAGTAAGTAAATGAAAGCTCAAGCTCGGCTCATGTGAATGCACATAACAGTATCTTGTGAATATGCATGTATATTGATTGATAGTTATTTTTAGGGCACTACATAGCCTAATTAGATGCATTTGACAAATTAAATGTTTTAGGAATTTCCTCAAACACCAAATTGTTTTATTTGTAATGAAGATTTCTAATGCATATGACTCGAATTTATGGGTATGATTCTCACCAAACCAAGATAGTCATTTAACGTGTTATAACATCTCATTAATTTAATTAATCTCACCCAATATTTGATATAAAATTATAGGGATATACTGAAAATTAATATCCAATTTTTTTTAAAGGACATTATTTATAATTAAGAAACAATTTTATAATAAGAAAAATAAGCGGTTCATAGGTCTCATCGAACCCAGATAGCTTTTAAACGGGTTATAACATCTCATTTATTTTGAAACCATCTCATCATTAAACCATAAGTTTATTATTAATTTAGTTACAATAAATATAATTAAACTATAAAAAAATAAATAAATATTATAAACGAAAAATGTATAACAAACCCATTAACGGAGGATAAAAACTAGTTTGAGAAATAATAATAAGAAAAGATCTATCAAATTATAACCAGGGTCGAAGACAAAATCGTTCACCTATGTCTCGAGTTTGAGAGATTAAAGGGTGATTTTGTTAGTTTCCATCGATCTCTAGGGTTACAGGTATGTAATTTCTATCTTGAGGACAAAACTATTAGTTGTATGCTATAATAATTGAATCTAACTTTTGTCATGGATAAGAGTTCATTTATGAATTTGTAAGTAGGGTGCGAATGCAAAGATGAGTCTCTTTTATATGGTTTTAAACTTTAAGGTGACCAAAACTCTTTACATGATTTGGGGATGAGGTATGGCTTGATTTAGAATAAACTAAATGGTGGGATTTTGGTTAAGTTGTGGTGTTTGATGCAATCATGGTGTCACAAGTTTGTAACCTGGTTTAAATATGCTTTTACCATATGTGGTGTTTAAGGTGATTAACAAACCAAAGGTGGGTGAATGCTACAAAGTTAATAAGAGTGTGTGACGAGGGTAATAATAAAATGTACGTTAACTGGATGGGTTGTGGTGTGATATACAGTTAATGTTGGTGTACTATGTTGTTTAATCTTTATGGTGAGAATTAACCTACTAATGGTGTTTTGTAGTGTTGTCAATTCGTATCAATAGAGATATCATAGGTGAAATAACCCAGTGTCGGGTTGGGAAACGTAAGGGAACATGGATGTATAAAATGGAGTTTAAACCGTTGTGAGAGTCGTGCCTCGGGGTGAAGTTTGACATGCTTCGAGTTTATATATTTGTATAATTGCATATCTTATTGGGGAAATAATTGGAGGCACTTATCCTAGAGTAAACCCGACTTAAAAGATAAGTGAATAAATAAGCCATTTCCATTTATTTGGGTTGGATGATAATCACATAGTTAGGTGTATATATATGTGGTCACGGGGATAATATCAAAGAAATATTGAATTGTGAGTTGACTAATCGTTGAGCGATGCCAACGGGATGGGGGCATGGAGTTGGTGCGGTGCATGATTTCGTATAGTCGTTTGTAAAATCTTTCTTTTACATTGTGTTGCATTTGTGTTTTGAGAGTATAAGTTCCATGTTGATTTATTAAGAGTCGGAGTGTCCGCCTATCTTTTGGTCACTTTTGTATTAGTTTCGTTGGGTGTCATTACTGGTTTACGTTTCGTAAGGGGGGTTTATATTACGAATAGGTCATGCCGAAATTTTATAATAAACATGGGGTGGGTGTGTCAGGAGTATTATATTGGTTGAATGTCAATGTAATATTATATTTGGTGGTATTGCGAATGGAGTTCTTTGTTTAAAAAAAAGTCTGAGCCTATTTTCCGCAAGATGTTTAAATATATATGTTATGAATATTTGGGGTGTTGCAAACTTGCAATCCTACATAAGCTCAAATAACAGAATGAAAGTAAATGGGGCCTAAATGCTATGATGTGAACCATTCTTTGGGTGTTGCGGCGGAGGCATCAAATGAATCACAAGAAATCAAAGAGACCAATGAACGATAATATAGGAGATCAAATAGGAAGATTCAACAAAATTGGATAGTAGGTTCATGAAATTGTATGATAAAGTGATTTGCAATCCAAAACATGTCACATTGCTCATAATGCTGCACATAGAAAGGCAACCAGAAACATGGTCAGACAGATCTCCAACCTAAGTACATTCTTACAAAACAACTTCTAAATGTATGTCCCATGCTACTATGGGGATTGCCCGATGGATAAATCCCCGATATAATTTTGGCTAAATAATCATTTCCATTTCGCATCATTATCTACCATCTATCTGGCTTACTGTCACTCCATTAATTGATGATGGGCAATTTGAAACAGAATCATTTTCACTTCCTAGAATAAAAAAAGCAGGTTTTTTTGGCGAAAGTAGTAATCCCTCACCGGCCAACATTGCAACCACAGATGCTGCGGTAGGCCTGTCTTCCGAACGTTGTTGCACACATAATAAACCAATGTGTATTGATCGCAACACTTCATGAATAGACCACGACTCACCTAATGTTGTGTCAATTAGATCAACAGACTTGCCTTCGCTGTGAGGTCTCCAAGCCTAAATCAATTCAAGTAACCAACACAGATTAGTTCAATTCACTAACGATATGATGATCATATATATTCAAACACTTACATGTCCAAGAAGGTTAACATCATGGTCGTTTTCGTCAACAAAGCCTGTATTTTTCATTCCACTCACAATCTCCAACACCAAAACCCCGTAGCTAAAAATATCAGATTTAATCGAGAACAAACCATTTGCTGCATACTCTGGAGATACGTAGCCTCTGTGTAAAAAGTATTTATGACACCATACAAATGATTAAAATAGACAAAATACAGATGTAACTAAAATGTAATTAAAAAAAAAAACAAAGTTGAGGGATTCTTACAAAGTTCCCACTACTTTCTTGGTATTTGCTTCACTCTCATGCCCTTCAAACATTCTCGCCAAACCAAAGTCCGATATTTTTGGATTCATGTCATGATCGAGCAAAATATTGCCTGCTTTCAAATCCCTATGTACAACTCTAAGCCGGGAATCTTGATGAAGATAAAGCAGACCTCGAGCAATCCCATGGATAATGTGAAAACGTTGTGGCCACTTAAGTAATGACTTCCTCATATCATCTGATTAATATAAGTAAGCTTAATTTATATATATTAAATAAATTGTATTCTTTCTCTACTGTACAAATGACTTTTATGCATTTGAAAGAGAGCCGAACCAAATATAAACCAGTCCAGGCTTTTGTTTGGCATGTATTCATAAATCAGCATTGTCTCCTCGCCTTGAATGCAGTATCCTAAGAGCTTGACCAGATTCCTATGCTGAAGTTTAGCAATGCATGTAACTTCATTCTTGAATTCTTCAAGCCCTTGTTTAGATGACTTTGAAAGGCGCTTTATAGCAATCTCTTGTCCTTCTTCTAGCACACCCTGAATGATTTTAACATTATTAGACTCAGTTTTTACACGCATGAATGTTAACCGACATGCCCCATTACCTTGTACACTGGACCAAACCCACCTTCTCCAAGCTTGTTGTCAATAGAGAACTTATTGGTTGCCCTACAAATTGTTGATAAACTAAAGACCGACAATTCTATGCTTCCCTTGTTGCTGCTACTTTTGTGATTCTCATTACGGACATTTACTGTTGCACAAGTATGTTTTAAGAATTTATTTCCAAAATCTGATCGTAAGTTATTAATTAGATCAGTTTCACTTGCCTTCTTGTTCTGCGCCTGGTTTTCTCTTTCTCTTACTCAAAGTGCAGAGTGCTAATATCACAGCTAATCCTGCTGACGTTGAGATTGTGATAACAAAAATAATGACTCGTTTCGTTCTTGTGAATCTAGAGCGGAAACCGCCATTAACTGCCGTTGGCGAATTGACTGTAAAATTTACAAAAGTAAAAAAAACATATCAAATCTAGACTACAACACCATAGTGTAATTAAACCATCACACACAAGAAAAGAGGGGCGCCGAAGGTGGGTTAAGCCGCTTTGGGTGCCACTGCTTTAATGGGCTCATGGGCAAAGATAGTAGGGCCACTTCCAAATTCAACCAATCACATAATCCCGCTCACATTTATGTAAAAAAAGAGAATAAAATTGGAAAATAATAATTGTCTTTATCATTACGCGATTTTGAGTGAAGGCCATTATTTTTTTTAATTAATGTATTAGATTACCTAATAATTCGGAGGCGGCAAGTCTAACATAAAGATCTTGCCCGTTTTGTGAGTACACTCGTAGGTCAATCAAATCTCCCAACCATAACAAGCATCCAAGTGCACCTTCAGTCATATTAGGATTTGCATAGGCAGTGCATGAGCAGTTCATCTTGCAAGCTATCTCACATTCTTGCAGGCTCATGTTTCTATGATACACAGCATTCTGAGTGTCGGGCAATTTCAGGCTTGAGAATTTCAGAAACCCCTCGTCTGGCGCACAATCCAAAGATCTAGTTCGTCTACAACCACTACAATTATCAGCACTCATTTCATGTGGGTTTTTTAGTTCAAACCCTTTCAAGCACCCGCAAATATTATAATCCACAGTACTACAGATTCCATATGGGCCACAAACTCCATATCCGTCGCATTTATCGGACGGGAAGTAGAGATCCTGCGTCCATTTCTGGGTTTTCCTATTTAGATGCCAGACCTCTTGCTTCCCATCAGGAGTAATTATCGAATGTATCAACAAGAATGTGCTTTGAAAGGTGAAGACATAATACATCTCGTCTTCATTGACAATTATATCATATTTAGCTATATAGGATGGGTTCGTCTTATAGGTTGGGCGGCCAGCCTACGTTCTGCCATTAACCGGGGCAATCCTTGATTGAATAATAGAGCTTTTCCAGATATATGCTTGCGGATATTTTCCGCTAACCATTGAATTCCTGATCGTATACTCACCAGGGGAAGGATCATCCGCACTCCTCATGATGTCAGATATGTTTCTCTTCCGGTTATGAAGTTCTTGCCCAACTTCATCCCTGGTAAGTAGGTAGCTCCAGGGTAATCAAAACTTTGCCAAACAAAAGTTTTCATGTCTGTCCTATTTTCTTTCGTAATTATCAGATTGCCCATATCTAGGAGTTGTGCTACAGGATTGAAATTCGTGTCAGACGTAGAGGAGTTGGATGACCAAATGATGGTGCCGCTGCCGTTGACAAGAGACAGGATCCCACGGCTGTCCAATTTGACTAAGCCTGAGGTATCAGTAAGTGGATGTTCCCGGTTAGCAACCCATACAACCACACGAGGTGTTGTGTTGGTATACCATATCCCCAGGTACCGATTCTTGGCACTGCCCGGGCTAAAGAAACCTAGCTCGAATGTTGCGTTCTGCGAAATAATGGTGTCACCATCTAGGAAGTTTTGATGTGTAGCTATTGTGTCTAATGATGAACTAAAAGTTGTTAGCATTAGAAAGAATGTAATCGAAATGAGTGAAAATAAGGTTTGCGCCATATCAACTTTCTCCAAATTTGATTGGTATTATATTATATTATATTATATTTACTAACATTAGGCCAAATTTCATTGTCTAGTTTCTCCTGTCCTAGTAAAGAAACGTCCTTCAGTTTCCAATTGATTATCCTATTTTTCAAATGAGATTGAATTATCTTCCTTTTCAACGCTAAGGGATAATTTTATATTCCATATTCCCACTTAACTAAATCATGACTTTTTCGGCCAGTCAACTCTGAGGCGTATATTAGTGTAAGAGTGATATGATTTTGTCAAGACCACGTTCACACATAAGGTAGAGGACCCCAACAACCAATTGTCAGAATTTCTTGTTAACACTTTTTTAAGAACAATTTGGATTACTCCACTAACCATCCAATAATCTCCATTCCATTGTTAGGGTAAACCCACCATATTTGAGAAAACCTCCTAGCTCAACCTGTATTTTTTCTTTGTCACAAGCGGGACTTGGACTAAATACCTCATCTTTTTTAAGGTTTATTGGAATTTTATAACCCCAACTATCACATATTTGTCACTGCCACTCCCAACTAACGAGTTGACCACCACCATTCTAACACTTGGTTTCTTGTGCCACTCTCCAAATTAACCTGATTAGTTTTTGGGCAAAAAGTGTCATTCTGCAAAGTGGAAGGTTAAAATGAAAATTTTGTTTAACAGCACATCCAATGTGTTGCAGGTTTTTCGACGAGACGCAGTTTTTCGGCAAACGTGTCTACCACCATGCCACCCGTTGGTACCCTCAACATTCATCTCCACTCCTTCCTACCCATTTCTGATCTCCAGAAGCCCCCGGACCAAGCTACCAACACATGTTCAAGTTTATCCCGCGACCTTAGTACATGTCTAGCAAATCGCCGAAAAACTTGCAACTCGTCAGGAACTTAGATTACCGTCGGTACCGAATCGGTACCAAAGTTTTGAGTTTCGGGATGGGTACGGTACCGGTATTTCCCAATTTTTTTACCGAATATTTTGATACCGGTATCAAGAATTTCTGATTTTCGGGATCGGTATTTTCGGTACCGATACTGGTCGATAGTGTAAAGTTATCATGCACATATATAATGAGATTTAAAATGACCTATAATGACACAGTGTGAGTTTGTGTAGCCAAAACAACTTCCTAATGCATAGCCATTAAGGTCCAATAGTGCAAAGTAATCATACATTTGTGTTATGACCTAATTTGGTTTGCGTGGCCAAAAAAAGCCAACACACGATAAGACACATTGAAACCCAAGATGGTAAAAAGTAAAATCTTCCGCATGTATAATGAGGCCAAACATGACATTTATATGACCTATTTTGGGATTTTATATCCAAAACAACCCACTCACACATGAAAATCCCGTCAAAGCCCTCTAGTGTAAAGTAAACATACCTTGTATCATGAGGCCTAGAATAACTTGTTATGAACTAATGATGGGTTGCGTACCCAAAATAACTCATTAACACATTTCAAACCCCATTAAGTGTATAGTAGTCATAC
Source organism: Bidens hawaiensis (assembly GCF_021521415.1). Taxonomy (NCBI): domain Eukaryota; kingdom Viridiplantae; phylum Streptophyta; class Magnoliopsida; order Asterales; family Asteraceae; genus Bidens; species Bidens hawaiensis. The sequence goes on along the minus strand of NW_027495391.1, from coordinate 8,621 downwards.
ACATGTATCATGAGCCCCAAAAATGACTTGTAATGACCTAATTAGTCCTAAGACTGAGGGTAGTGGGGGGGTGAGGGGTGGGCGCGGCCGCCTACGTGGCTCACGAACTCCGCTACACCCCTCCGAAGAGCGAGGGGCGCGGTCGGCCGGCATGGCTGTGGTCGCGGGGCTAACTAGCCGTTGGAGGGTGTGTTGACAGGCGTTACCGTTGGCTAGTTTAAATATTTTTTTTATCTATAAATACAAATCCACACTTTCTATAAAACCCAAACCATACATTCTCTCTATCAAAACTTCTATTTATATATTTATAAATGGCATCGTCGTCATCGTCTTCGTCTTCCTATTCTACCGAAGAAGACGAACTCATTTGTCAAGCGGTTCAAACGACGATAAGCTTTTTGAGAGATCAAAATCGCCCCCGAGCCCCATTGTTCCGCCAACCGCGTATTCGTGATCGAAAGACCGCTAACGAAACTTTGATACGTCACTATTTTAGTCCCAATCCCACATATGGTGAGGATAGTTTAAGAACCCGTTTTCGAATGACTAGACGATTATTCATGCGTCTAGCAAATGACTTGCCGGAGCACTTTGAGTATTTTCAACAAAGGGATGACGCTAGAGGTAAGCCCGGGTTCACGGCTACTCAAAAAATTACCACCGCTCTTCGACAACTAGCGTATGGTGTTGGATCGGACATGTTGGACGAGTATCTACAAATGGCTAAAAAGACCGGACGCGATGCGCTTAACCACTTTTGTAGAGGTATATATTTTTTTACGTTTGTTTATATATTTTTCAAATATTCACATAACTTATATAACTTTAATAATTATATTTAGAGGCATATCGCTATACAAGCGGAGATACTTACGTAGACCAACAATGTATGATATCCAACGCATATACGAGGTGCACAGTAAAAATCATGGTTTCCCCGGGATGCTCGGTAGCCTTGATTGTATGCATGTTGGTTGGCTATGTGTCCCACTGCTTGGCGAGGTCAATTCCATCGAGGTGATCACCCCGGCCCTACTATCGTACTTGAGGCGGCGGCGTCACAGGATCTTTGGATTTGGCATGCGTTCTTAGGCGAGGTCAATTCCATCGAGGTGATCAGTCACCGATAATTGATGACCTTATCGACGGGGTAGAACCTCCTCAAGCTTTTTTTGCCAATGGAGAACATTTCAAGTACGGGTACTACGTCGTTGATGATATTTACAATGAATGGGGGATACTTGTTCAAGCTTACGCGGCTCCAGTTTCTGACAAACGAAAGTACTTCACGAAGAAACAAGAATAGGAAAGATATTGAAAGGGCGTTTGGAGTCCTAAAGAAAAGATGGGCAATGTTGGTGAATCCAATAAGATTTTGGACAAGGGAGAAGATAACGGAAGTCGTCATCACGTGTATAATCCTACATAACATGTTACTAGAAGAAGAGGGTAAAGCTATTTGTCAAAACTACCAAGGTGATATTCCAAGACAAAAATCGACGATCACCAATGAACAACGACTCGCCAACATAAATATCATCAAGAGCCGTGAGTTACATGGCAACGTTCGGCATGAGTTGGTCGAGTATTTGTGGGATAGAAGACCCGATGATCTTGTATTAGACTAGTATCAATGTAATGTTTTATATTATTATTTAATGTATTATTTAAAATAATTAAATAAATAAAAAACTGGATCAAGCCCCTGCTCACCTGGACCACTACACCCTCTGGGGCTTGGTTGAGGGGCTTGATCCATGGCCATGTCATCGCCTACGTGTCAGATTTTGCTTGGCTCACCTGGGCCAAGCCCAGACTAATGTGGGTTTATGTAGCCAAAGCTACTCACTAACACATGGCGATGTTGTGTAAGACCAAAATGACGTTTGGATATAATATAAGAGATGAATTCAGTTATTTTTCGTTTGTTTTGATAAAAATCGAAACATGAGAATCAAAATAAATTGGATTTAATGTTCATGTAAACCAAGAATAGACAACTCAAATCCATTGTAATCCTTTGTTTTGTTTCTCCAAGGTCGAATCAGATAAAGAAGCTTCAACTGGATTCGGATTCATCATTACTCTTATATTAACGTGATCCAAAATCTATTAAGTTGTTCATAAAGTGGCATTCAAGGGGAGATTAATTAAGTATAATGTTTGAAGTTTGATTTGGCTTGAGGTTAACCACAAGAAAGCCATAGGCTGGAAATTAAGATTAACAAAAAAAAAAAAAAAACGGGCGATGACGGCTTGGACGAGGGGCTTAAGGCAATGATTTTTAATTCTAGCTGGGAATAAGGCAATAAATTAACGATTTCATTATCTAAGAAGGATTTACCACCATTGAAATCATATGTTTTAGTCTTTGTTTTGTGGTAATGCAATGATCAGTGTGTTACCATCAGTGTACAAGTGAATTGCTTGACTAATTTATAAATCCAAGAGGTTGAAATGAAAACCATCAAAGTTTATTTTTATGTATTGGTTTGGCTTGGCTTGGCTTGCTTGCCTTTGGCCCGTTGAGATTGTTTAGATTTTTGACTCTTACACCCTGCTCTAAATAAGTCATTTTTTACATATGCCACCAACCCCCAATCATATGTTGGAAATTTCATGTCCTACATCATACACCTGTAGAAACCTAATGCATAGCAAAGAAAGGCCATTTTTGCAGTATTTTCCTCAGCAAAGGAATTGAATCTACCAGAAAATAAATTTTCGATAAAGATGTTTCTATCGAGCATAAAGTTGTGTTATCATCTCTTCATCAACTGATGACACGCACGGAACTTCGCTATCGCTCTCTCCCGTAAAAAAAGCAGGTTTTTAGGTTCAGGCAACGCACTTTCACTGACAAGCATTAGAACCACTGACAACATAGCTGGCCTATCATTTGCATTATGTTGCACACATAGTAGTCCAACATGTATTGGCCTTAGCACTTCAGAGACATTACACGAGCCATTTATAGCTTCATCCATGAGTTCACTGGTCCTGCCTTCTTTATAGAGTCTCCATGCCTGAATCAGACAAAACATATGGTAAGTATAGTATACCCAAAAGGTGTTATCTATATAAAAACACTAGTTTTGGTCTATCGGTATAACATACATGTCCAAGAAGGTTGTCATTATGATCTTTGTGAGAGAATCCTCTGTTTTTCTTACCACTCACTATCTCCAACACCAAAACACCAAAGCTAAATACGTCTGACTTTACTGAGAATCTCCCGCGAACCGCATACTCTGGTGAAATGTATCCACTAGTCCAATTATCATAATTTAGTTGTGGGATTTTTAACTCAAATCCTTTCAGGCACTTACAAGTAGGAAAAGTGGTTGTACTACAGCTTCCATATGGGCCACAGAGTCCAAAGTTGTCACAATAATCTAATGGTGTGGTGTGATCTTGCATCCATTCGTGGTTCTGGTTATTTAGCCGTGAGACCTCAAGCTTGCCACTAGGATTCACAGTAGACTTGAATGAAATTGTGGTGAGATTAGAAGTATACCAGAAATACTTCACCTTCTGACGGACAACCATATCTAACAGTACTTTTGTGTTGAGATTGGAAGTATACTTTGGCAAGCCTGCAAACTCTACACCATCATACGGCCCGATCCTTGTTTCAATTATAGAACCTTTCTTTATGTAAAATTGTGGATATCTGCCCTCCTCCATTGAGCACGAGAGGGTATACTCGCCTGTGGAAGGATCATCTGCACTCCTCCATGATGTCAAGTACAACTCTCTTCCTGTTACGAAATTTTTCCCCAATTTCATGTCTGATATCAAGGTATCTCCAGGGTAATCAAAGCTCTGCCAAATGACACTATTAGTAACCTTAATTACCAAATTACCCGTATCCAAAAGTTGTGCTACGGGATTGACCTTTGTGAAGGAAACAAAGGAGGTGGATGACCAAATGGTCTTACCAGCACCATTATAAATAGACAGGATCCCTTGCTTGTCCAGGTTTGACCATGCCCAACGTGTTCGTAAGTGGAGTTTCACGGTTTGCCACCCATATCACCCCACGAGGGGATGTGTTTTTAAACCATATCCCCAGGTATTGATGCTTCGAACTGCCTGGGCTAAAGAAACCGAGCTCAAATTTCGCATTCCCTGAAACAATGGCCTCACCATCTATGATATTTTTTTGCACAGATATGGTGTCTAATGAATTACAAATTCTGAACAATAAAACGATTGAGGTAATATGAGGGAGTAACTTTACCATCGGTTGATTCATATCAATTCACTGATATTCTTATCTAACTCACAAATTAATTCTCTATAATATAACAGTAATATGAGGTAGTAACCTACTATTGTTTATTCAACTTAATTGACTTTAAATGTTCTGGTAATTTCCAGGAAGGATTTGTTGCATAAAATTCAACAATGATTTCTCTATTATTGATTAAGAAAGCTAAACTTGATTGAATTTTAAATGTTCACGTCAATTCCATGAAAGACTTCCTGCATCTTATTATCTGAAACTATTGTACTGTCCCCATCTTTGATTGATTGATTTGAGATAGTTGTTACATGAGGGCCGTCAATTTAAGTTGGAATACTTGTTACTATTGATGAATTGCGAATATTTCCTCCTCTCTTGGTCTCTTGGTCTTCTTCTTTCTCGTGTAATCGATCTTATGCTTGATTATCAAATTATTGTTCGTGACAATAGTAGAATGTCACGGAAATACTTTCCGTAAGGTCAAATGAAGGTGAGAGATTTGGATTATGGCGGTGATATTTAATAGCAAAGTTGACTCATCTTATGAATTTTCTGTAATTAGTGACATAATCTATCTGTCATTAGAGCACGCATTGAGATGAACCGATAGGTTGCAATAACTTTGTATTGATTGAAAGAGAATACATAGGAGCTCATTATAAAGAGCTAAATATTACAATCTGGACCCTCTAGAATTATAAACATAAATTACTTAGTCTAACATTCCCCCACAAGTTCAGGCCGGAAACGAGCTGCAACTTGGATCTTAAAAACGTAAAGCGCTGAGAGGGTAATGGCATGGTGAAGATATCCGCAACCTGATCATTTGTGGAAATAAATTGAACATTTAGTTTTCTTTGAGCCACTTGTTTACGGACAAAGTGAAAGTCAGCCTCATTGTGCTTTGTTCGAGCATGGAAAATAGGATTAGCAGATAGGTAGGTAGCTCCTAGATTGTCACACCAAAGAATAGGAGGCTTTTTGACTGAAAAACCAAGTTCATGTAGAAGTGACTTTAACCAAATCAATTCAGCCACAGTATCAGCAAATGCCTTGTATTCAGACTCGGTTGAAGATCGTGAAACAGTTCGTTGTTTACAGGCAGACCAAGAGGCGAGATTCGATCCAAGATAAATGACAAATCCCCCGTGGATCGACGGTCAAACCGGACAACCAGCCCAAGCAGAGTCAGAGAAGGCTTATACCATGGAGTGTTGGTTTTGCCAGTTGACATCAGTAAAAGCCTGCAAGGAAGAGCCAGATGTGTGGCGTAGAACAAGGCCCATATTGGTAGTCCCTTTTAGGTAGCGCATGATGCGTTTTACAGCTGCAGCATTTTATGAACTAATAGACACGGTTAACAGCAAAAGCAATGTCTGGGCGAGAGAGTGGCATATTGTAAGGCTCCAACGACCTGGCGATATCGCACATGATCAGAAAGTGGTGGACTGTCATCAATTGTCAACATTTGGAGGGGCTCATAGGTGACGAGACTGGTTTGCAATCAGAGAGGCCAGATCGTTGAAGGAGGTCAAAAAATACTTTCTTTGTGACAAAATGAGATCTTTGTTACGATGAAGAACTTCTATTCCCAAAAAATAGTGAAGTCTGCCCATATCCTTAATGGTAAAAGTGGAGCTCAATTGAGTAATAAGGTTGTTAACGACATTTGTGTTTCCGGTGATGATAATGTCGTCAACGTATACAATCACATAAACAAGATTGCCATGGTTGTTCATAAAAATAATGAAGGATCTGTCAGAAGAAGGGTCCAGAGAAGGAGGGCTGGTGATGGTTGCAACCTATCAGTTCAACTGCCTAATAGCCGATAAAACCATGCCCGCGGGGCTTGTTTGAGCCCATAAAGAGACTTATGAAGAAGGCATACATGATTTGGTTTACTTGGATCAGTAAAGACTTGTGGTTGCCTCATATAAATTGTTTCATTCAAGTCACTGTCACACCCCAACCTAAGGCGGAAATGTCGGGGCGCGAACTGATTGTCACAACTCACAAGGTTACTATCATGCAATATTATAAGTTTCAATATCTATTTAATTATTTCAAATAAACAATTATTCATTAGAATATCTCGAAACAAACACAAATCAAAATCATAATTAACTGTCTCATTGAATTTCTTCTAGCATAAGTCCTTAAACGATCTTCTAAGTTCAACTACATCATACGATAACCTGCATATGCGTTGAAAATGAAATAGTTTTGTCAACACGAGGTTGAGTGAGTAAAACACCAGATTTTCATGATTATATAATAATAATAAATAAGAGAGCAGACTATCTCCAGTGATAAGCAATTTAACCAAGCATATAAACAAATCAATCAAACCATAAAGAAAGAGCTAAACCGCTGCCATGCGAATAGGCATTGGTTACCAAAAATGAGGTGTCGGTGAAACCATTGTCAATGCATCGGACGCCGGCCAATACGACGGTGGTATGATCATACTAGACTGAGATTATGTTGGACCTCTCCGAATGCGGAAGCATATAAAGCAAGTAAGAACATAAACAAGTAAGGTATAAATTGTTAAACACAACACTACGTGAAAATTGACCTTCGGCCACACGAAAAAAGTGTGACCGTAGGCCTTTAGCCACACACATTTGGTTCAAGTCATATGTGGCCAAAGGTCGCGACACCGTGGGTATGATATGGCCACGCACTGTTTTTAGTGGCCTTATGTGGTAATAAGTGTGGCTAAAGGGTACATGCATTAGTTGCTGGCCATCAAGAATCATCTCCAATAAGTGTGGCTAAACGGTAGAAAATGGCCACATGACTATTTACTATGAGTGACCATTACACGTATACAGCCACATGAATTCATGTTTCAGCCACATGAATTTTATAATAATGTGGCCAATAGGGTTGTGTTAAGCTTGCATTGTGACCTATACCGTGTGGATATAGCAAAGAAATGGCCACTTAAATTAAAAATAGAGTGGCTAGTTATATCATACAGACACTAGAAATTACATTAAAAGTGTCTAAAAATGTTTGCTTGCCACCCAAACACTCCTTTGTAGATTATAGTGTGGCTATTGTCTTACCGTTTGTCACACATAATGCTTTTTGTAATTTAAAGTGTGGCTATTGTCAAACTTTTCGTCACACATAGTGAGGTATTGTGTGGCTAATCATATCATATAGACACCGGAGGTTATTGTCAATGTGGCTAAAAATGTGAACTTGTCAGTTAAACACTCTTTTGTAGTTTGTGGTGTGGCCATTGTCTTACCGTTTATCACATATAATGCTTTTGTAATATAAAGTGTGGCTATTATCATACTTTTGATCACACATAGATAAATGTGGCTATTTCATAAGTTTAACAAACACAATAACATAAATTCAAAACAAGTTTACATTAACAAACCTTCACTAATAAGTTATGAATTCAAAACAATTGAAACTACTACTAATTACTACCGACCTCAAACTTTCTCATAAACTAATCAAATTGTTTTTGCCTCCTTTCTTCGTTTTCCTTAAGTTCTTTTTCCATTTATTCCATTCGTTGCGCTCGTTATTCCAACTCGTTTCTTGACTTCTTTTCATCTTTTCCCATTTCGGCTCTAACTTTTTTAACCTAAAATTGTTAAAATATTAGCATCATAACTAGTAAAGGATTAATGTGAGGCGAAACCTCAAAGCATGATGAATATCACGCACAATCACATTAGACATAATGTATACACAAACAAAAACTTGAATCGACGACTTGTTGGTGATAATAATCAATGTCAACTGTACTAAAATGTCCTAACATGTATTCACACATCGTATCATGGCAAATCAGCCAAACATTCATCATACAACATACCTTATGATCACTTAGTTCACGAGACAGATTATAGCATGTACAAACTGATTTTATTCACTAAGAAAAGATTAAGTATAAATTCTACAAAATTTACCACAGTAGAATATATGAATTAGGTTTCTCAAAAATAATTTATAATATTTTTCTCATACATACAAAACTCACAATAATTCAACCATTAAAGATATGTACCAACAGTTCAGCAGATTGCACAACAAACACTTGTTTAATAGTTCTATCGACTCATTAATCTAAATTGTGCAAGACCAATTGGGTTGTCTTCAAAACTCATAATACTAACTTTTAGAACTGGAAACAACCCGTTTGGTTTTGTCAATAGGGAGTTATGGTGTCGGAAAAACAGGCCAAAATATAACTCCCAGAATCAGCTTTAACCAGTGTTTTTGTAAAATCATAAAAACTATTCAAAACGTGTCCAAAAATTACAAACTTTACCTTTATGGAAACTAGACTCATAGTGCTATATCCTAGAATAAAAAATCATTCAGTTATCATTGTTTA